>NC_071979.1:4695038-4703121 GCF_026283585.1 Hylaeus volcanicus
GGCCCACAGCCGTTTAGCTAATCAGAATAATAATTGCTCCTCTTACACGCAATTATTTACAAAATGTTTCAGAGCGTAATTCAATTACATGTCAAAATACAAGATTTATTCATTGGACTGTGCAGAGCACACTTCAATTTAATCGTATAATAAAATACATCGTTTGACTTTGTCCGTCAATTGGCATGAAATTATTTTATTCAGAGTAGGAAAAAGTATATATGAGGATTCCTGTGGCAGTAAGACATTACATAAGATTTCAAATAAACTTCGTGAGATAAAATTATACTGTATACAAAAACGTTTCCTACGATTTTTTACGTAACACGACGTATTAAATATTTCCTTCTTCCTTTTTTTAATCGTGTATTAAACGTCACGTTATATGCTAATAACGCAGCGTGGGTTATTAGCACCTCAAGTGTATGTTTATACATATTTAAAGCGAAGAAATTTTTCTTAGTCTGATGTTCCTCATCTTTCAGCAGTAACAGTAACGCTATTATCAAAGTGTTTGCCTGTTAACGAAGGAGCTGACATCTCCCTTTTTTTGTTTGACAATTAATACCATGATTCGCAGGTACACACGCCTCGGTAAATAGATCGAATTACATAAAAAATGAATTAACTCGTCATAGTCCTAGAGCAGTATTCGATCGAGTGAGTCGTTAATGCTGACGCGTGGTGTTTTTGCTCTCAGTTGAATTACTCACTCAACGAAAGATGTATTAGGTTAATGGTCAACCGTGATACGTATCAACGTCCATAAAAACACGTATCAAGATGTGTTATAATACTCACCAACTATACAGGATATTTCGCAACATCAAATAGGAATTCCTCCCTCGTAAAGTCAGCGTCGGTCGGTATAAACTATTCCGTTGGTAAAATTAAAATAAGTTCTGTATTTCCCTTAAATGACATTTATGACGTTTATTTTGAAAGTGGCCTAAGTCCATTTGGCATTTATTTGTTGTTGGCTGTAGTGACGTGTAATACTTGAAGTGAATTGTCATAAAAAAAACATTTTACGGTCGGATACATTCAGAGTATACGATAATTTTGGACATACAGTCAGTGTAAGAAGTATTCATGCAGTAACCAATTTAAAATAAAATTAATAAGAAAAGAAATAAAAGGTTAACATTAACAATAATAAACTTTAATTTACGCATATTCTACTCTAGAAATATGTAGGAACGCTGGTTAATTAAGTCTTTTCCTAAAATTTATTAATAAAATAAATATATGAAGTTTTATTTTGAATTGGTTCCTGTACGAATACTTATTACACTGACTGTATACATTTTCGCACTTATGATAGTCAAAAAATTTACTTTGAAAGTGGCCCAAGTCCAAATCATTATTGATAATGTCAGAAAGTGTGGTAATTGTAATTAATTAGTATTTAAACAGTTAATCTTTTAAAGTAAGATTAATCTTACATTAACTGTTACCTTGTTACTGTTTCTCTGTTTATCTTTAATATTATTCATGTTTCTGGACAATTCTTTAACAACGTTAATATAATTGGCTTTTAGAAGTACCGCAGCGTTTCTAAAGTAACGAATAAACGAAAATGAAGTAATTCACACTGCGACGTGCTAAAATATCAGTGTGTAAAGAGATTAACAGATTGTTACGTCAATCTGATATCTCGGTCCCACCTCGATTTGTCATTCGTCAATTTAGAGGCAAATCGATCGCAGAACAGTCACTGTTTCACTTCTATTTCGTTACATCACAAATGATTTCCAGTGCAATTTGCTGTATCCTTTTTTTGCACGCCAACGAAGTCCAGAACTGAACGTATTCGATACAATTTTCATTAACGGCCATTACATTTCGTTTAATTAACACGTCGGGTGCCAAGCTGAAACTCGTGAAAATTTAACAAACCCAAAATCGTGTCTCGAGACTCTCGAAGATTAGTTAATTTAACATTTCTCGTAGTATTTCATTTTTCTTAAACCCGTCAAATTCACGAATTCTATCCAGATTTAATTCTATTAGCGTCTGACATTCGGAATGAATTTTTGTAGTTCCTTAATGAAAAGTCCTGTCATTCTTGGGTGACACGACGTCCAACGTATTAAAGGGGTAAACATACCCGGTGCCGTCCGAAGAAACGAACATAGCTAAGAATTTCTTTTTAAACAAACGAAAAATATTCTAGTAATAATTTTGAAGGAATTAGGAAGAACGTTTCTTAGTGTTCAAATTCTTGAGCAATGTGGGAGAATCGAATCAGTGTCGAGCGACCTGACGAGTAACAGCGAGAGACTTCACCGAGGAATCGAGACCCAGTGCCCTGGAATAAATAAAGAATAAAATCCTTGCTAACCGTGAACAGCTGACTGGTCGCTCGCGTTTGTGTTTACGTCACTTTTGTCACGATAACACGTCGGCTCCAGGCTGTCAAACGGTTAATAAAACCAGCGCAGGCCTAGATATGTATCCATTGTGCGAGAGCATAATGGAGGCCTGTCTCTACCCCTTTAGACATTCATAATACAACGCGGCCTTGCAAAACGACACGGTCTCTCTGTGACACCAGAGATAACGTAATCGTCAGCACGCAGTGGCGTTTACAGTAAAGCGGGCGCTTCTCTAACGACGCGATTCGCTGGCAAATTCTCTTGTAATTCGCTCCCTAATTGCTCGAGGAAACGAATCGGTCCAGTCGATGGCCAAATCCGCAAACACCCGACGAATCAATCAGGTTCACCTGGGTTCGTCCGCGGTCCGAAGTGGTCGACAATGATCGCGTTTTAACCCTTTCTTTGTTAAGGTGACAAATCACAGTTACGCTTTGGAAACAGATGCATTTTTAAACAATTTTTCTTCAACCGCATTCCCTTTGAGATGACTGTTTTATTTTTATCTATTCCGAGACAGTATTCGTGATTTTTTTGCAGCCAAAGTAACTGATGTAAATTGCGGAAATTTGGGAGGTTTATTTACACATGTATACGGAAGATTCGGTTGAATTTACAACTGTCCTGCTCAATTTTGTTTTGAAGTTACGAGCAATACTCCACGTCGTGTCGATTGATAAACTTTGCTGGGCTGAGTAAATGAAAATTGATTTCGGAAAAATGAAATGGAAAAGTATTAAAAGAATATTGTTAAAATGACGATACTTTGAACTCAAATCTTCGATTTTTTCCCGCGAATTTATGTTTTTAGTGTTCGTATAAGAATACGTATTTCCAAAATTTTATCTGGAAAGTTACTAGCAGCTGATTTCCACGCGAGTGGAAACGCGATTTCCACGCGAGTGGAAATCACCCTTAAGATTGTAGGTCGAGAATTAAACGCCACTTTCCTACTGGAAATTGGTATGAAATAACGGACCTGGATGTATGTATACGTTATTGGGCAATATTGGCGCTTTATTGAAACGGACATTGTATGACTGACGAGAGAGTTTACGGTCCGAACGAGTCGCTTCGCGTTGATTTCGATCAATCTTCCTTTTCAAAGTGGCTATTGATTCCAGGACGCATACCTGGCGCGGATTTATTGAGTTGTTACGTACGAGATAGCTGGTTTCACAGATACGAAAAGTTCTTCTCGTTTCGATCTACATTTCTGCGTAAATCGATCTTATTTCTTGCATTCTAATAATTTAGAGTGGCATTTTAATATTCATACATCTTTAAGACAGGACACCGCGACCAAAACTAGGTACCAGTTTTACTTTGTACCAGTTTTGTACAGATACGTTTACTTTCACGTTGATACTTTGTGCTCAGGTACAAATTTCTGCATTGAAAATTCAAATAAAATGTGGAGAATATACAGAAAATAAGAAACGTAAATAAATGATGATATCAAGGGAGGGCGGCGCGAACAAAACTAGGTACCAATAGTTATTGAGAAAAAATTTGGATACTTTGTACTTTTATCTAGTTTTTGACGCCGAATTCACAGGGGCAAACAACAAAATGTTTAAACAATTTTTTGGATTCTTCGATCCGAGTTTTTTTTTAAACGCAACAAAATTGTTTAAACATTTTTTGTTAACGCCATTGAATTCAGCGTGAAAAACTACATAAAAGTACAAAGTTTAAACATTTTTTCTCTACAACTACTGGTAGCAAGTTTGATTCCTCCCTTGATATCATAATTTATTTACATCTCTCATTTTCTGTATATTCCCCAAATTTTATTTTAATTTCGAATGGAGAAATTCGTACCCGAGCACAAAGTATCAACGTCAAAGTAAACGTACAAGGGCTGTTCCGTTTACTGTTCCCATTGCTGAAGGAGTGTATCCATTCTTTGATTAAGATATCAGGGTGAAGCGCAAAAAGTTACACAAACCTTGACAAATAATGGGACAACCGGTGCGCAATTTAGCCCCAGGTCGATATAAGTTTGCAAAAGGTTAAATGACAACATCGAAGAAGCAACGGGCATCGTTGTAACCGGGGCAACCCCCTATGGTGACCGAAAGGGTAGGGCCGGAGATAGAAAGGGGTGCGGCGAGCAATCATAGATACCGTTCCATTTAGCTCAACCCGTGTTTATTCGATCTAAGCGTGACCTAATCCCGTGGTTCTTTATCAGACTTACACTCGTAAAACTCGAATCTGTATAAATAAAATAGTTACTTTGACCGGAGGTCTGTGTGCTCGTTTCGCTGCAACTTCAAAAACGATATATGTATAATCAAAATATTCTGGCATGGAGGCCAGGTTACTTTCTAATGTAAAGAGCGAGACACAGGTCGATAGGCAAATTTAAATAAATGTTTCGACAGTTAGAGGTTGCACTTGCGGAATTAATACTGCAAACAGTATTAAACCAATGCAGGAGTCATGTAAGACAATGATAAAAAGAATGGAAATAAGCTAGTAATAACTAAGCAGTAGTGCGATAACATTATATAATAAGTTACGCACTTTAAATGAATGGATAAATAACAGGTCAATTATGTTTCGAAGCACACCTATCGGATGCCAATAAATAATTGTATAGGCTAAATAATACATGGAATCGTTGCGTTTCGTTCTTTCTTATCGATAAAAAATAATATTCCGATTTTCTTATTCTTAATCCTGAAGGTACATATGTATAAATATAATATCGAAATAACAGAACAAAAACGTTACCAGAACGAATATAAACATTTACTTACCACTGTCTAACATAGAATACACTTAACGATACACGAATTTCTTTAAACCCACATCCGCCCAAACGAAGCGGCCAGCAAACGCTGATGGGAAATAAAATTAGTTGAAAATAAAAACGAGACGATAGATATGTCCAAGTCAGAGGCAGGCATTTTACCAAGCCTGTGTAGAAGAGACTAATGGAATTGCGTAAAGCTTGAAACGAGCGCACGGTTTGTCCGATTTAAATCGGCGTTTGCTACTGCATAAAATCGAAGCATGTTTTACGCTTCGTTTGACTGCTTCCGACACAGCTCCTCGACCCCTTTGCCAAACGTACCCACGCGTTTCGTTATTCTCCATTAATCATTTACCTATCGCGTTATTATCGTTCTTCGAGCTACGAATAACAGTCTCGGCGAAGAATAGAAATCTGTAATAAAGAGTCGACTTTATCGCGTTTGCCCGAACAACAGTTCGCGAAACAGGAACGTTGGATTGGTCCATGAGTTCATGTGGTCGGAAAAAATGTTTGGATGAATTATATTAACGTCAGATTTACGGAACACCGTAATTTTGACCTATTCCAAATTTTTTACAGTAAAAGTTAGATTTTATCTATATTAAAAAGAACGTGCTCAAAAAGTTCTTAGGAAGTAAACTTAACCCTTTATTTACTGGCGGGATTTATTCCCGACAGTTTTCTCATGGTATATTAATTTAAACGTTTTGAAATCTATCGTGACTTTCAAGTCCACTTCTATGAAGCTTGTTTTTTAATTGTTGGATGGCAGCACAAGCTTTTTATTGGAAGCTTGTTAGGGAGAACTCTGTGAGATGATATAAGACCAAGATGGACGAAGTTATAAGTGTCTAGAAGATTGAAGATGGTTCATGTGTTGGCATATATAAAATAGTTATTTAATTAAAAATAATTACATAATAATAATAATACTAATAATATAACAATTTAATAGTTATTTATTTTTTATTTAAATCCTTTTCCATATAATCAATAACCTTGGTGATAACTTTCAATGAAAATTGTGCCGTAGGTTTACTTACACTTAAACTAAATATTTAAAAAAGTTAGAACAAATTTTAAAAGCTTTTGAGAAATTCAGTAAATAAATGGTTAAAGAAATAAACAAACAATATAACAAGGGTATTTCAAACCTCCGCAAACCTAGCAACAAAGTACAGCAAAGATCTTAAAGCAAACCAACGAATGTTTATGCAAAGCTTCGTTAACGTAAGCGCCTAACAAAAGCGACGTTTCCATGACAGCCGTAAGACTGCGTGAGAATCCGAACAGAACGCGCGGCGTTGTTCGATTCGTATGCGCAAACATCGTAGCTGGTTGTTAAAAATCTAAATTTATAATGAACGAGCGCCTAATTATTGTTTGCATTGGGAACACAGACACGGTAAATGATATCCTCTGATAGGTATGCGCGGACCCAGTTATGTAATGACCTAACGACTGTCCGATAACTTCTGTCTACGTATCTACGGCAATTCAATTTGATAGATAGCGAATGATACGGCATATTTTTGTTCAACCGACGAGATTCCTCGCGATATTTACGAAGAATCACTGAAAACGCGACGCCCGCCGATAAGATAAGTTCCCAAAGGAGAATGAAACGATAAGAATTCTCACGACGATGGTATTGTATTCCACGAACGAAGTTATAAGTGCAACGATGATCGCTACGCGCAGAAAAATGATCGATAAGTCATCATTTTACTTGAACTAATTACATGTAATTCAAGTGAATTAAATTTTCAACGCAGCGAGTTTTGACGTTAGTCAACGCGTTTATAAACGTTAGTTAACCGTAGACATTATTAATTGCAATTTTATTGATGTTTCAATGGCGAGTATTCTTGTTATGCAAAATATAAAAATGCAAGGCAGGCAATGAGTTGCAATGGTTATCAAAATTGTACAGAAATAGCTCGATAAGTGCGCGTTATTCAGCAATTAAAAAGTATAGCACGACGTCACGTATTTGAAATACAATCCACACGCTGGCAACGAAGCACACATTTCGATTTATCACGTTTCGCCTCTTCTGCGAATCCATCTGCCAGATGAGAAATTAATAAAAGAACTTCTTTCATGGCGCAACACGACCCTCTGTGAATAAATCCCGATTACTTTAACCCTTTGAGCAGTGCGGTCGCATATCTACATCCTACTTTAAGGAGTTATATCTAATCAAGGTTTAAAAATAAACATCGATTTTATAAGTCTTCCATTTCCATTAAGTATTTCTTTTTTTTTTCAATAATGATTGAAGAATTGTCGATACACCAAATTTTTTAATTACTCGAGAAAGATTATTTTTTTGTTTCTTCTGTGCCACGCGATTCGTACAGCAATTGAAAACTAATCTCGTGTGAATAAGCCTTGTCATAGAACGATACACTGTTGCGTTTGCATGTGACGTAAACGAATGTTTGAGGTATCACGATGATAACGATTGAAATATATCATCCGACAGACGGGGCAATGAATGTTCTTTGGGGTGTACTAATTGTTTGTGTCGAACAGTCTTAAAATTGGAGTTATCGGAAATAAAAATTATCTGTGTACAAAAACATGGCAATACGAGAAACGTTCAATTAGAAGTGAAAATTACGAAACTATTTAAGTATTATTTCTACGCACTTTACTTTTCAAATCAATTATTCATTATTTCAAATCAATAATTACCTAAACACCATCTCGGAATTATTTTATATGACGAATTAAGTAAAACATTGAAAAAGAAAGAAGTTTCTCTTCCAGTAAGCATAACAATATGTTTCCAACTAACATTTTAAAGTTGCCAGCTCTATACGTAGAATAGTCATTCAATAATATGTATTATTTACAGTTGAATATTTTCATTTGCTTGCCACCTATCAAAATACCTGTTTTCTCTTTGGTGCCTCTAAATAATTTGATAAAG
>NC_071979.1:4703131-4709788 GCF_026283585.1 Hylaeus volcanicus
ATAATATGTATTATTTACAGTTGAATATTTTCATTTGTTTGCCACCTATCAAAATACCTGTTTTCTTTTTGGTGCTTCTAAATAATTTGATCAACGTCTGTATAGTCTGCCTTTTAAATTTACTATCGTAAAAGAGCGCGAAGCAGACACCACTTTAAATATTTGAAACGCTACGATAACGAAAATATCCACGGCAAGCCTTCTTTAGACTCCGCAGATACAGTTCTAACGGAGATTTCCGAGAAGCGATAAGATTCTGACTTTTCAACCGTCAAGAACACACGTGTTACGTCCCAGCTTATCTGTGACTCTTTCTTGGGATCTTCGTCTTCAATTAAAGAGCTAAAGCTCACCTTAACTGTATTCGCTAACGGGAAAGAGCAATTCGGGATTGCAATGATTGTTTTCAAGGTTTAGCATTTAAATATATAAATAAATATGTATTGTTACAAAATAACGAGTTTATATTACAATATCGGTTTTGGGAAATCAAGTATACAATTATGTAGGTACGTTACCGCTTGTCGGTCTTACAATTTGGTTGTACCATCTATCTGTTGTGGTCCCAGGGCTGTGCTGTTGCAAGGATCTGTTTGTCGGCAACTATCACTCGCGACACGGGTCTCTACTAATTAACAACGGACTTTCCTCGGTAACGACGCGGCGCGCGTACGATTACTCTATCCGTGACTACAATAATTTAGTATTTGACGCACGCACACGCACGGAGCTCGTACATCAACCTAATATCGCGAATAAAATAATCAAGAAATAATCAAGAAATTCGTTCGACGCGGAGCAACAACGCGATGTTTCACTGAAATTATCGCACCTGTTCTTCCGGCAGTGGCTACAATCGCAACACCATTGATCATGGACATAATATTGATATTAACGCGCAGGTGTTCTCTTTGGAAAACGCGACGTTACATTCATCCGTGCGACAAACAATTTAACGCAAAGTGGGAGACGAGAGCGACAAAATACTAATATTTACGAATATCTATAACAATGGATCTTAGTATTCCAAGTCTGATCTTTGGAAAAATGTTGATTATGCGAATAATTTCCTAATGCGCTTGATTAATGGGTTCGTGTAGTCTAACAGGTCTAATAGGTCTAGGAATGGACCTAAATTTGAAATTATAGAAGGTTTATGTGTTCTGGATCGTATTCAACTTTAACGTGTTCCACGTTTTCGCAAAGTTTCACTTGAATCAGAATTACCGTGTTCCCATATTCAGTGTTTCAATGAGTCTCACTCTCTCTCTGGAACTAAGTTACTGTAAACTGATTCTATTATGTGAGTTGCAATCGTCGCTTCGTTAACTCATGCATAACTTTGCCTAAGTGTTTAGTAAGCACTTTCGTAACGCTGTATGTTAGCTCCCTTGACAAGAGCAATACGCCTTGAAAGTATCTAACCTTGTGCGAAGATATGTGAACGATCGGCGGAGTACAGAAACCGTAGCAACTCGGAAACAAGGTTACAACTGATGTAGTACGTTAATTGGAGCATTTTTAATTATTCCCACATGCCTCATTCATACTTGAAGCGATGGTATATACACGGGAACTTTTCCTCTATCTTCGCTAATGAAGAAAATATTCAATGTTCTGTTCGCATTCTTTCGCGACTTATGAAACGTCTTATGCAAACATATTTGCAGATTCGTTAAAAAGTTGCATGTACAATCTAACAGAAAACGATAGAAACGAGTATGCTGGCGGCGAAACGTAATCAAAGCTGAAAATAGACACAGTCGAAGATTTATCGCAATAAAACTTGAATTGAAAACGATCGAATAAGTTGTAGGAATGGCAAGCTATTTGTTATTTCTAACGCTTTCGACTAACTGTGATTATTTATTAAATAAGGATGAATTAAACTACAAAGGAGAAAAGTACACGATTTAGAAGCTTAAGTGTATGAAATTTGCACAACGAATACGAAAAGAATCTCAGAATCAATCGACTACGCAATCGAAAAGTTGCATGAAAAGATTAACATAGAATATCGACACATTTATCGAGTCACATCTGTGCGACAACTATGACAAGAATCCATTAATCAAGCGCATTAGGAAATTATTCGCATAATCAACATTTTTCCAAAGATCAGAATTGAAATACTAAGAATGTTAAGTAATTTATCATTCCAACTATTTATTTCCGTTTAAAACCATCAGTCTTTCTTTGTTCATAGTTTTACATCCTTGTACCGCATATGTGACCCAAAACACTAAATGTCGAGAATATACGAAGTCATCGGTGCTCTAGCTGATAAGCGGGTAAGAGGGATATCCTCCCCTGGTACCGTACACCACCCTAGGGAAATCTATACAAAAAGAAGAAAAAAATCCTAGTTGAGTTTAAGGGAAGATTTACTGGGTCAACCTTGCTAAAGAGCCCAATAGAGAAACCTTGATAATTCATATTTTTAACCTTTTTACTGGGAAGTTCCAAACCTTGGAGTTGTAATTCTGATCCTATAGTAATGACACATTACAAGATTAGAAACATTTAATATCATAAATTTTCGTATCATAAACATTAAGTCTGTTAGAAAACAGATGCTCTAATTGCTCATCTTCTTCTTCTTCCTTTTATTATCTGATTGATTCTGTAAGGTCTTACTTGTGTAAAACAAAAAGAAATGAAATACTATTATTAGTATATTCCTGTTCTGTCTACAGCAGTTGAAATACAGAGTTATTTCTTCTACTCGAGAATCCAGAACGATACAATCAACCCATTTCAATATTGCGGAACCCATTTCATTCCTACTTCCGTGCCTAAAAGAAAAATACCTATTTCCTATATCAATCGAGTTCATACATTGTAATGTTCATATTAGCAAACTGTTTGTAATTTCTACAGTTGCTGGTCATGTAAATGCATATACTGTGACTGTAAATAATGGGATTAAAAAGCAATGAACAAATATATACAGTCAACCCCATGAATATTCGTACCCTCTATGTCTATTGAAAAAATTTGACTAAATTAAATAATAGTTTTCGTTGTACCAAATGAATTTTTCATTATAAATATGTATATGCTTATGTCTGGAATATTCATCAAATTCGCTACTTTAGTGCATAATCACCGTAACATGTATATTTATACAAACATACACTTGGAAACGCCAAACCTCTCATTTGATTTAAACAAATTTCTTGAATGTAAGAGTACGAATATTTATTCATCTTACCGATAAAGTCATGCACAAACAAGAGGATGCACAAATCAGAGGATGCACAAATCAGAGGATACACTCTCTGCGAAACACCGCGGTATACCCATACCATTCGTGGCTCAGGGGTCCAATAAAATCTTAGTTTGGCTGTGAACGCACTCACACGGCAACAAACGCGAGTACTCCAGCACCGAAAGGTAACGGGATAAGTTAGCGATAGAGCGCGACAGAAACGGCTAGCCACGCGATTGTGCAATCCGCTATCTGTATTCGCGAGCGTTTATCGTAAGCCTCGGCCGGCTGATTAATTAATTTCCGCGGGCTAATGATGTCAGTCGAGTTTCTGCAAACAAACCACGAGTGCGTGCGTACCCAGCCACACACCGACCCACGCGAGAAAGGAACGCGCGCCTCCACCGAGGCGTATTCCGATAGATTCTGCCATCGATTCTCATTAACATAAACAGAGTGTTTATCAATAGCCGCGTTGTGCAATTTAATGAAACTGAAATGCCGTATCTCCGAGCGGAACCGTTAATACGGTGTTTTTCCTCGATTTTCCGCAAAGCGGAGGTTGGCTAATGGAGGAGAAGGAAGCGAACCTGATCGATCCCTCCGTAAGTATACATTTTCCTGGACGTGAAAGCGTAAAAATACCCTGACAAATAACAGTGCCTTCGGGCCTCCGCGGATGACGCCGAGCCAACCGTTTTGCGTCAAACATTGTCTCGTGTGTATCTTTTTCATCGTCCTGTTTTCCATTAAACGCGCTAAACGAATAATTAACACTTTTTCTGTCATCTACGAATTGCATCTACAAATTTTACGATACAGTACTTTACAGTACGGTAGAACTTAACGATATTATCCTAGTACTTTAAAACAAAACAACAAAATGAAAACGAAAACTAAAAAAATCCAAGAAACGTGAATAATGGCATTTATGAACAAATTGTAACATGGTACAAATTTCTTTTTAAATATTATAAATATTTATTTTCTATGAAAGCTTAATGACGCGTGCTGAGTCATCCGAAGCCAATGTATTAACGATATTATGGGTAAATAAGCGATGAATTGGTATTTATTTGTAAACTGAATTTAACTTGACGCGCCAATGGTGTTTGGAATATATAAGAATATAAATATCGATACTATTGGCAGCGGAGGAGAAAAATGTTTGAAAAATTGAGAGAGTTCAACGCGTGCCTTGCGCCTAGCATGAGAATGGTGTAACACGCATGTTTAAGTAACTGAAACGTTCGATACGCGACAATTTTGTAGTTATTTTTTTACTTCTGCAGGTAGATGGTTCTAGAAACGGTTAGTAGGAAGTTTGACCTGATTACGTGGTGGAATACAGAAGGCAGAACAGTGTTCTTATTTTTCATGTACATTCATGTAATTTCTAACAGATTTAGGAGTTACTACTGGGACAATTTTTCGACAACTGACCACGACAAGGTGGACAAGGTGAATAAAATGGATGAAGCAATTGAACAGTTTATAGAAATTAAAAGCTCCAAATTTTATTAACGTTCGGTATAAACGATATGGTTTCGTATTCTATCGAAGAGAAAACTATCGATTTCTCCATTTTCCATTTCATATATTCATATATTCGCCACCAGATGGCCACTGATAAGAGAGTCAGCTGCTAAAAGTTTTGTTTAGTACTCCAAGCAAGAAAAAGAAATAATCGACTACATAAATCAATTTTTTAAAAAGCGTATTTAACAATAATTTCTTTTCGTTCTTACGTATCATGATTGTTTTTCTAAAATTAAATTCTAAATACCTAGTCATCTTATCGGTAATAAATTGTCCTTTAAAAACCAGTGTTTCTTTAATTCTGACGAATGGTAGATGCGAGTGGTTCACATTTCTTTGGAATAAAATGAAACCGATTAAAAGTATGGCAATTTCACAACTCGATACCTTTCGAACGTCCTTCTACTCGTTTCGTATTGCCAATACGTAATGCCGCGAATGTCGTAAACTCTGGTTACTCTATTCAACCTTGCTTTATGTCACAATTACGTCGTCGCACCTGTAAAGTTCCGCTTCCGATACGCGAGGAACGTTAATGTTTGAGGAGATCACCGATTATTTGTATGTTTGAAACTTAACTACCGTTCAGCCATTGCGAAACGTTGACTTCTGCGTTTGCCCTTTCAATTTGACGGTCAAGGCGACTTGATCGTCGACAATCTTTTAGAACGACGCTGGCCAATACGATGCGTTCAATTAAATTTTGTCTCAACGATTCACGATCATGACACGAGGAATTCGAGACTGTGACACAAAAACTGATCGGGACCAGAAATAAAAAAAAAACCTTTTAATTTTTAGTTCTACGTTGCTATTCGTAGAAATTCTCAAGAGTTTTAGTCTGACAGCCAACGTGTTAAACTGTACCATCGTAACTACGTTCGAATATATTTTGTTAGTAACACTCGGAATCGTAAAGTCCCTGTTTGGAAACTCCTTTGCGTCAGTAATTAAATTCTTAATTATGGATGACGCTCGGGAATCTAAACACAGCGTATCGTATGGGCAAGTAATTGCACACGCAAATGTTCAATTAAGATATCATTAAAATAGCCCCGCGACTGTATCCTGATAAAGCGAACGCATCGCCACGAGTGACAGTAAGTTTTTCAAGGCAGAAGCAACACGGATCAAAAACGAAATGATTTCGAGGCACGAACCGATCGGGGACTTATGTAACGAGTCTTGGTGCAATTACAAAGACAATAGGCTTGATTCAATATGAAATTAACGTTGGATCATTAGGTTACGAGAAGTATTTCAAGGTGAAAATATACGCTAATATTCAATGCCATTAGGAAGCGGGTGGCCCAATGAAAAATGTAGCGAGTTAACTACGATGAGGATATAACGTTTCTTCTAACGTTGGCCTTTTGACGATGGTCAAGGCCACTTGCCGGTCAATCATAAGAAACTGAATAAACCCACGTCATGCATCAGCCGTGCGCATCGTACATCGACGATGGATCTTGTTAACATAATCGAATAAAAAAACCACGAAACAAACATTTTTATATAGCGATTTTATTTATTCCAACGATAGATCTATGTCGTCGGAGAATTGCATTGAATTGATCTCACAAGGACGATAAAAAGTTGTATATTAGGTTGTCCAAAAAGTTTCTTTCGCTTTATTAATAAGTAATACATGCACAATATTTTATGTTGCATTACTCAATTGTGCACGATTCATTTTGCTCCATTGCTGTTACAACATGAATATCTATGAAATTAGATTGTCTATTTATATAAACACGACCACATCAAATAATTGAGTGCAACTCGCGAAAGAAACTTTCGGGACAACCTAATATGTTACGGTGAATGTAATAAAGTCTGGAATATTTATCACATTGACCAGTGATTTTATATAATCCCCAATCCCCAACCAGTCAAGATATTTATCA
>NC_071979.1:4709798-4751148 GCF_026283585.1 Hylaeus volcanicus
ATTTAATATTCCCGCCCCTATCAACTACCCTAAACCTTCTCAGACAGTATTTTCGCGTAAACAGTACATGCATTAACAAGTTTATCACATTCCCCATTACAAGTTGGGAATTATATAAAATCACCGGTGAATTTGATAAATATTCCAGAATTTATGACATTCACCAAGTTTACTGGGGATTACGCGTAATCACCGCATTCATCACATTCACCGTAGCATATACAATATAACGAGGAGAACTGGAAGATGAGAGAGAAACTAAAATCTGTTTTAAATGAAGATTAATTAAGAGTGATAGCGGCAATTGGTTTACAAACAATAACTCATGGCCTTGAGGCAGACTTAGCAATTGCCGCTGCGACGATTTTTTGACGTAATTAAATGACAAATGTGTGGAACAATCATTTTTCGTCGGCAGTTATATTTGCTTCAATGATAAATTTACATGTAGGAGACTGTTCATTAAACTGATTTCTGAAAGTCGTGTCGTGTACAGCGTAATAGCGAGCGATAGAAAAAAACGTAAAAGAATCTCGTAATTGTGGATCGAATGATTAAATAAAGATCTAAAAGATTAAAGTAAATATTACGAGAAGCAGTTGTCGCAATATCTCTGACACGTTAGAATGCACGTTGTAACTCGCGTTGAAACTCGCGTTATAAGGGATTCTGCTGTACAAGCACTTTGATGCTTTCGATCCTATCTAAATTGGCAATTATTAATGAATGTGGACTCATTCAAAGCGTTGCAATTCATAAGACACGAGTGAACGCAACAGACTTTTTCCTCGCAACTATTTATGGAGTCATTAATATTAGAAAAGCAGAAAATTATTTAATTTCTTTTTATTACGAAAACTTCAAAGTAACTTTGCAATTCGACGAACTTCCGTATAATGACCATCGATCAATCCAAAGTCGTTCAAAACATCAATTCTTCAAAAAAGTGTATTATTCTTTCCTATACAAAAAGATATTCCAAGGAATGCTTAATACTTGGACTCCTAATATGGTTTTCCCCTCTTAAAACGAGACACCCAGTACACACACGTAGAAACATGAAACTTTTATCGGTTTGGTTTTCCGAGCATGTAGATAATCAGAAGGCTTATCTGCGTACCAGTTGCCAATAATCTTGCATTTCACGCTACAGTTGAACGTTTAATTTGTTTTTTGATAAGCACACAACAACATGACCAGACATCTGGATTCGTTAGGTCAGGTCAGGAGGGATGCTTTTTCATCCGATTCGTCGCTACGTTTACAAACTAATTACTTAGAAACATCTAGTGTCACGAAAACGTAACAATTTTTTTATCACTGTCCACGTGGAAAGCACATGACGTCCAAGTGCGTTGCTTGGCGCGTACATGAATCACACGTGAAATCCTAACGCAATTAGCTTAAAACAATTTTCGACGAGCGATAAACCGATTGTTTCGCGAGGAAGCCATTACACAGGTATATTCGTTTTTATGGGTGTTTCGCAGGTAAAACAGCGATAAGGATTTTTATTGCGAGGTGTGGGAGGTGGAGGGATTGGAGGATTTTTCTCATTCATAAAATTGCTTCGTATGAAAGTTTTACTACTTGCGCTATCATTCAGTACCGATACGTAGCGATAAGTCGCGTGTCGTATGTAATATTTTCTGTGAAATAGATTGAAGTAGACATTTGATATAATTCAGGCACATACATTTCCGTTGATTCTTCATAAACAAAATAACAATAAAGATCTTAACATATCTTCTAGTCTTCTTATTCATTCGTATTAACATTTAGTACCAATAATCACAGGGCGTTTCCTGTAAAATAAATAAAACGAACATTACATAAAGTCAAGGTATTTTTCTGTTGCAATTGAATAGAAATAATGTTGTACTCAAATTTGAGGCCTGTAACTTTTTTCCTTGTAAATTTCGTTATTCATTCCTGATAAAGTAAACGTTATCTAAGCATTTAATATTCAGTACCAGCAACGACACAGACAGTAAAAGATGTATTCTGTTCGAGTACATTTATTTTCACTCATCCATCACAGACAGTAGCATAACGATAAAAAGTTCCGTATTTTTCTCGTAAATCTGATCTTTCGATCATATGGCAGTTTGATAGAAGCGAAACGACACATATTTATAAGCTTTCCCTGTCGAACAAACAAAATGGACACGCCGAGTACCATAGATGGTATCTACATATTACGCCTAATAGATAATGCGATCGTAATCTGTTGTCACGTGACTGTAGCTATTGTTCGTGTGCTTGTTTCACCTTTGTTCTTTCGTATAGTCTCACCAGCTGCCTATAGAATTGTTTCGAAATAAATAACAACTATAATCTAACGGTGCAGTTTATGCACGGTGCATAATTAATGAATGCACCGCGAGTAGCTACGACTATGGCCCACGTTGAATACAATAGGAACTCGAAGACCAACCAATTTCGCCGCTGGAAATTTGCTGACAGACTGTGCAAATCGTACACGGAGACATTGCGACTATGTTCTGTGAATAAGTCACGTGACTGTATCCATTATTTACATTCGCCGAGTGGAAAGATCGATGTGTGTGACCCGAGGTTTCTATACGATCGTTAACGCAATGTCTCATCGTTTCTATATTACGAATAAAGGTAATCCTGGCAATTAACACGCTGATCGCCACGTCGCCCATATATGGGCGACAGTGCTTTTCACCGAAAAACGAAAACTATTCATTCTAAAAGTTAAGCGTCGCAGAAAATGAATTTAAATGAAATACTCGAATTTCGATGAAGTTACAGAACTAAATACCAAAATAAATGTTTCATTACGCGCTTTCCAAAAGTCTGCAAACAAAATTTTAGAAATTTTCAAGAGTAATTAGTCTGCCAGTGAACGTGTTAAATTCGTATCAATGATTCGACAATTATCGCGCGACAATCCATTCATAATTTCCTGCGACTGTTTCGTCCGTTCTAATACCTGAAGAGTGAAGAATCACAGCGATGCAAGTAAAAGAAAAAATGTATAAATAAAAATATTCACTTATACCATGTGTTAGAATTATATTTTTATAAATTTTATTTTCTAAATTCTAAAGGATTACGATATATAAGAATGTTAGAGGAAAAGTGTCCGAATTCGTAACGACCCTTTCGTCGCTTTCTGTCCCTGCTAGGACCCCACCCCTCTTTCTGCTTTAAAGAAAAGCAGACCATTTTCCTCGAGACCCGAAAGTGATAATCGTTGCATTCCAACACCATGATTTGATACCTCGACGAAAATCTGTGCGAATTAACGACGCAAGCTCGATATATTTTGTCGTTTATTTATACTATCATGATTCTCGGTCTCTCTGTAGTACGAATTCCGTGCCATCGGGAAATATGACGGGATTTACATAACACGAGCACACATTCGACCAAGTGAAAACGCACGTGACGTTTCCGAATCCAAGGTCGATCAACAGAGGACTCTGCAGGAGAAAGGATCAGCTCTGCGAGTTTCGAAGCTGACGGGAATGCACAAATTACGAGTTCTCTCTCGATGCTCTCGAGTACGAGTCGAGAGTTGTTTTTTAACATTTGACTGGGAAAACTGTGCTTTATTTACATCCCATCGTCGAGCCTCGTGCTTCGGCTTATTTTTCACTCGAGCCAACTGGAAACAGCTGTTACAATCATTTTAAACTTAGAAATCTATTTATACGATTTTCTTTCTTTTTTTTTTTTTTTTGACCATGAGAGCATGAACTAATAACGAATTTTCTATTTTCGGTAGAGTTTACCGGGATTCAAAGTTTTGATCTCTGATTTCCGTTCTCCTCGAAAGACAATATGTCGTGTAATAATTAAAAGTAATTACAGTAAATAACCAAGTTTGTGTTGCGGAGTTTATTATCAACGATAGGATTGATGATGACAATAGGTTTTATACATTTATGACGTACACTAAACATACGAGAAATATACATGGTTTATAGAATGTACTCTATCAATTAATGTAACAATATTAATATTTCGTTTTGCATAAGTGCGTGTAACTCTTGATTACTATTCCTTATATTCGATTTGACTGTATTCTAGTCGCCATGTTATAGTGTTCTTAGAATCATTCTGTTACAAGTAACGTTTTTTTTTGTTATCTTTTTTAAATTTGCAACGATTACGGTGTCCGCCTGTACCGCCTGAGCGCGTGTTTGCAATGTTTGCATGCGCGACGATGATTGAATGTTAAATATAATTAAGAGCTTTCGATGAGAGGAATAACAACGTGATCTGCGTCCATTAGTAGATGCAACGGTAACATGTAAATCACTAAACAGTTCTAGCCCACTAAAGTCGATCCTCGTACGTGAAAGGCTACAGTCGTTTATAAATAATTTATGGTTTCTAAAGACTTATTTATCTAAACATTCTGTGTCAGTCTGTGGTTCTCTCTATATCTGCTATAAGAAATACTAAACGAGTTCTAGGCTTAAATAAATTATTCGCGACAATATTCTTATTCGTACGTTTCTAAATAGAGTCCACATTTACGTCATAATTTATTATCTATCGTTCTAAAAAAACTTGGTTAATTTTATATGAAACTTCCCAAGTACCTAACTAGAGCTGGGACTATCTTATCTTTCTGCATTTGAATATTATTTCATTCGAATATCTGATTGAATCCTTGAAAATTATAATATTTTCTCTACTGACAAAGTATCTGAATATTCATACTATTCAAATAATGTAACGTGAATTATAAATGAAATACTTTAAGTTTATTACACTTTCTTAAACTTTACATTCATTAGTGATGTTTTGTACAAAATTCAGTATTTTAATAAACAAAAACTAACGCGTTACGCTAATTTCAGTTAAATTAATACAATTAAGTTATTTTTATGGGATCTTGACAAATACGATCAGTATTTTAATAAACAAAAACTAATGCGTTACGCTAATTTCAGTTAAATTAATACAATTAAGTTATTTTTATGGGATCTTGTCAAATACGATCTTGTTTAACACGTCTTACGCTAAATTAATATATGAAATTAATTTTCAAGTCACTTACCTTTGTTTTGTAGTTGAAATGCATTTGAAATTGTAAGTGTAAGATATACTTAAAACTTATCACTGTCTTTTGCATTAAATTGTTTGCTAAGTGTTTCCGCAGGCCTTGGAGTTAAATAATCATTTTATAAAAATTTATTTGGCGCTCAATTGCGAACAAGTATCAATGCTACTAGGCCAATTGCATACCAATTCCAGCGAACACGCAATACATTCGAGTTTAATTGCTCGTTTAGGATCAAATGCGTGTCCGCGACCGCGAACGATTCGGACAACAATGAAATTTGTCGTCGAAGCCTTCTCCAGTTTTTCTCTTTCACGTGAATAAGTGAACGAAAAAAGAAAAACAAGCACACATGGGACAATTACATGCGAGAATTATGAGTAAGACCGTCGGGTGCTGAAACGAGAGGTCATCGGCAGTTTCTCTGCAAAAAACCTGTTGCTTCGCTTACGGGTTGCCACGAAGTTTAATCTTTATCGCGGATTCGCAGAAAGAGTGCCAATCGAATACTGGAATCTTAGCCAAGTTTCCGAATGACGCGAGTACCGTCGTTTAGGTTGGTTTAATACGATACGATTCGCATAGGTAGGTGAAAGAATACCTGATACCGTTTAACACTGCAGAATTCGCAATCTCGACCGTCCGTTCCCCGTTTTCCATTCAACTTTCGTCAAACGACGTTTCATTTGACACGTGACGTTTTCCCACAGTTTACAAATATCCACGATGCACGTACCGATAAGAGAGATTTATCCCGATCGATGATGTTTGTCAAGATTTCACTGATATCTTCGAACACGGTCGGTGACTGGTGTAACGTGTAATTGACGGAAAGACACCACTTGGTAATCGTCGAATCGTCGTGTACAAAGTCCTTTGTCGCGTATCGTTGGTCGTTCGAATGTTTTACGTTAAATTATGCGCTCTTTGTGAAATACACACTTACCGAAAACTGCTAATCCTGAACGCAGCACGGTAAACATTCGCAAAATACGACTGGGACGACATAACCCGCGCACAAAACTAAACCGGCCATATTGTTTACTGGAACAGCATTCGGTCGTGTACCTGCTTTCACTGTTTGGCGAATCTCTCGTGGAAACGATGGAAACACTATCTGTTGTTGGGGCAACATAACCTTGTTAACATCTCCTCTGTACCGGTAACACCACAGAGTATGATTGAGGAGAGAGAACTACTCTGTGGCGACACTGCTGCCACAAATTTCGACTGCGGACTTTGACGAAAATAATTTTTACCGACAGAAATGGTTACGCCAATGAGCTTCTTCGTTTCTATAGGGGGAGTTAACGCTCGGAACGACAACATAAATATTATTCGTCTGTGTTTATCGCGGATCGTTATCCTGACGTAGTGCATTTTTATTACAAATATTTTGAAACAATCACGAACGTTGCAACATCTGTCATTATTAGTTCATTGATAGTATTGTTTACCTATAGTATTAGTCGTCGGAAAGGGTAACGTGCTTCGACAAGGTCGTTTAACTTTTGCAAGTTCAAATACAATTTTTTGTTAGCTAAAACGCATATTATTACATCGTTGTTGACAATATTTTGAGAAAAGTGTTTGTGATCGATGTAGTTCGTGAAGTAAAATTTACAATGACGTATTCGTATAGCAAACGTCTATCACAATCGTTGGTTTTAAACGTATTTGTTTTATTAGATTTTTCAAGGTTATCGTCGGTTTCAAAACACGTTTGACTCGCTGTCTTGAGATATTGTGAGATTTGTTACAATTTACATTAAAAATAGTATATGTAATAATAGTATATATAAGAATAAAGATATAGTCAAAAATTTAGTCAAAATTCAAAGTATAAACTATAAAGTTAATACTTTATCCCTTTGATTGCGAGTACTGTGTATTATTTAACTATCACTTGCAAATCCTATATAAACATAATCATTAGTAATTAACAGTTTTATTTCTGTTTTTATCTTTCCGCAAGACTGCAGTCAAAGGGTTATTATTTATAACATTCTTAATAATTTCATGATATAGATATAAAAGACTTAAAAATGCTCCATGTTAACAATATTTACTCTCTGTTTCAGAATTAATCTGTGAATATACACCATGCCACGTCGAAATCATCGTAAGAAGGCCCCTTTTGTTGGGGAAGATACTAGAATTGCTGTAAATTTAACAATGAAGAAATTATTGGAAACCTCAGATCAAAAAGAATTAGAATTTCCATCATCCTATACAGCAGAAGAGAGAGGATACATTCATAAACTTGCATACAAACTTGGACTAAAATCCAAAAGCAGAGGGTAAATATAAAAAAGTAGTCTACACTTCGATTTTATTACAATGAAAATCATAAATTCTTTTCCAACAGTAAAGGTACAAATCGCTTTTTAACGGTGTACAAAAGAGAGGGATCAACTATAGTTCAAGCTGATGCTGTAATTAAGCTACAGAAGGCATCGAGACAGAGTATTTACAACTTACTACAAAGTTTTCCATTGAACCAGAAAGAATGCCAGGATTTACTACCGCCGATCGAACGAGAGCGACCTCTTAATACAGATGGTATCAATATTGTTTTAACATATGTTTAACCTTTTGTGGACATATGTTGTGAAGTATTTTTTGCCATGTAAACCCATACTTAGTTCCGTTTGGATTTGTACAAAGTCAAAAGCCAAAGTAACTTCATCTTGCGTGTATTAGAAAAAATTATGGGGGCGGGAGTATAGAGGACGAAGCTAGGACGGACTTAACCTAAGTCCGCATCCTAAGCGGAGACGTTTACGATCTGTGCTTGCGCCAGATTGATTCTGGACAGAGGATACAGATGCAAGCACATATACATATGCAGTGACACCATGGTCGTGTTATGGGTATTACACAGTGTAGTAGTGACCTCATGGACTACCAGGAAGTGCATCTGCCTATTGACCCAGTTAGCTAGAGCCAAAGAGGCAATCGTGCGCTCCTTGGGTGTCTCGGTCGGTCATACCAAAGAACTGAATAAATTGTGGACCAAGAGACATTTTCAAGGCCTTTTGTCGCATAAACCGACATTGAGACACCCAAGAGCTATGCTAAGGGAATCATCTAATGTGAGAGGTAATACTCTGGTGAAACTGGACCGTGCTAGGTACAGGCTTATAGTTGATCTAGTCATGGAGCATTGGCACACTGAAATATATTTGGCAAGATTGGGACTAAGAGTTAACCCAACCAGTCCTATAAAACTCCCCTGCATGTGATTACATGGTCCAAGGAGTTAGAGAACACCAGACTGAAGATCCTCGGGGCCCAACATCTGAAATCTACCAATTTAGTAGAGTTAGGGGTAGGCAAACTCATACACTTTTCGAATGAGGCCGGCCTATCCCTACCTCGCACGTAATGCCGCCCGTATGGGCCCAAGTACAATGGTCCATAGAGAATGCTCGGTCTGGCTAACAAATCAAATACATACGAGATCAGTCCGGAAAGTATCCGATCTTGTGCTTTAACATTGTACCTGGATGCGTTATTGTTTAAATGAATTATTCATTGTTTAGTATACTTTGTATTTTGAGTATTGTGTGCATTAAATTTTGCCATAAACTTGGCTAATTCGTGTTCGGAAACGATTCAAATGGTATGGAAAGTGTATGGTGATGAATCTGCGAGTGTTACTTAGATTAAAGAATGGTTTAGGTGATTTAAGTGTTTGTGGATCTGTTGAAAGTGACCAAAGAAAGCGTGTGAGAGACGAAGCAACATTAAAGTGATGCTTTTTTTCGACTAAAAAGGAGTTATTCGCCACGAATATGCTCCCAAAGGTCAGACTGTGAAGAAAGAATACTACTAAGAAGAACCCATCTGGAACAAATAGCGGCGGCTAGGTACTGCACCACGACAGCTCATCTGGTCACACATTGCAACTTATCCAGCAAATTCCTGCGATTTCTGTTCCACGATTCCCCAAATAGAAAAATCCTCATAAGGGAAGAAGATTCGATGACGCGAAGCAAATGAAAGGAACGCGACGAAGCGACTGTTCCGGAAGTTGGATAAAAGTAGAGTTTCCGAAAGAGAGAAGATCGCTGAAAGAAGGTTGTAGCTTCGAAAGGGGGGGTACTTCGAAGGAGACATCGTCGGCATTGAATAGATTTAACTTTTTACATACATTAAAAAAAATTAATTTTTTATTTTGTATCGATTTGAGACAATGTTTCCATACAATTGCTTATTGTATATAAAAAATGGTACGAGTATTTTATTTGATATATCTACATATTGTCCACAGAGGGTTAATATATATAATTTATTAAATTTTGAAAGTACTTGCATAGTCCTTAAATTTTAGTTTCGGTGAATACAAATACCAAAGCAATGGGTCGATTAAACAACAGCGTGCCACAAATACCGCAATTGAAAACCAATTTCGATGTATTAAATTTTCGTAAATCACTGCCAATTTTCAGTGTTAGAGAAGACATTCTTAATGCTTTAAATGCAAATCAGGTGGTGATAATAGGTGGTGAAACGGGTAGCGGTAAAACGACCCAAGTACCTCAATTTATTCTCGAGCACTGCCAACAAAGGCATCAAGCTTGTAGAATTATTTGCACTCAACCGAGAAGACTGTCCGCCGTGTCTGTAGCTGAAAGAGTAGCATTTGAAAGAGACGAAAAGATTGGTCAAACATTTGGTTATCAGATAAGACTTGAGAGCAGAGTTGCTCCAAAAACCCTTTTGATGTATTGCACAAATGGTGTGTTGCTTCGAACTCTCATGGCGGGTGATTCTGCGTTAAGTACTGTTACGCACGTAATCGTAGACGAAGTTCACGAACGTGATAGATTCTGCGACTTTCTTCTGATTGCCCTGAAAGATGCACTGCTGAAAAATAGAACCTTGAAGCTTGTACTCATGAGTGCTACATTGGATGTGAACATTTTTGTAAAATATTTCAATAAATGCGCAGTTGTTAATGTTTTGGGTAGATCGTTCGATGTAGATACGTATTTTCTCGAGGACGTTTTAAAAATAACCGGTTACATGACGAAAGAAATGGTTTCGAAGAGAAAAGAGCTAATGAATAAAAAGGCTCAACGTAAAGTTTTAGAAACTTGGACTCAATATAAACCTCAACAATCAGGATCGAATGCTATGACTGATAGATGTGTATTGCCCGCACCGATTTTAGCTCATCAAAGCGAGCCTATTCCAGAAAAAGTGAAGTTAGAACCTTGGTTAATAGAGGAAATGGATAAAAGTATTTCCGATGCATGGTTACGCGGTGGGGAAGATAGTTTTGCACAACTTTTGTACTTCATACTTTCTGAGAACGTTTCTGTAGACTATCAACATTCCGCAACATCCGTAACACCGCTGATGGTAGCTGCCGGTAGAGGGTGTATAAATACTACCGAGCAACTTCTGAATCTAGGTGCTAACTTAAATTTACGCGCAGCCAATGAATGGACTGCATTAGATTGGGCAAGAAACATGAATCAAACTGAATGTGCAGAATTAATAGAAGCTTATATGAAAACTTACGACTGCATGTTATACGATGATACAGTGACGCATGCTAAAGATGTATCACTTTCAGAAGAAGATAAACTTTTATTGGACGTATATCATCATACGTTTAATGATGAAAATATTAATTACGATCTTCTTTTACGGTTAATTTTATATATTCATTTGAAAATGCCTGCCGGTTCTCTTTTGATATTTTTACCAGGATATGACGACATTGTGACTATGCGCGATAAAATTAATAGCGAAGAAAAAGAAATGAATCAGGGTATGCGATACTGTTTATACGTGCTCCATTCGAACATGCAAACATGCGATCAAAAGAAAGTATTTAAACCGAGCCCACAAGGAACACGAAAAATTATCCTATCGACAAATATAGCTGAAACAAGTATTACGATCGACGATGTTGTTTACGTCATTGACTCAGGAAAAGTTAAAGAAAAGTCATTTGATGCAATATCAGGAGTGTGCATGCTTAAATCTAATTGGATTTCTCAAGCATGCGCGAAACAACGTAAAGGTAGAGCGGGAAGATGTAGGGAAGGCATTTGTTATCGCTTGTTCTCTTCGATTCGGTACAACAGCATGCAAACTTATCAGACTCCAGAAATATTAAGATTACCCCTGCAAGAATTATGTTTATATACAAAACATTTAGCACCGGGAAATACACCCATTGCAGAATTTTTGGATCGAGCACTCGAACCACCCTCAAATATAGTAACTAGAAATGCGGTTCAATTGCTAAAAACGATCGACGCACTAGATCCATGGGAAGATCTTACCGAATTAGGAAGTCATTTACTTGATTTACCAGTCGAACCACGGCTTGGGAAGATGTTACTGTACGCTGTAGTTCTGAAATGCTTAGATCCAGTTTTAACCATTGTGTGTAGCTTAGCATATAAGTAAGTAGATATCTTTTTATATGCAAACATTAATCAACGTCGTCAAAATAATTTTATGTCGAATAATTAATTTTAGGGACCCCTTTATTTTACCCTCTCAGCCATCGCAGAAGCGAGGCGCAACTGCAGCTCGTAAGAGGTTTGCAACTAATACATATTCTGACCATATGGTCGTATTGCGTGCTTTTCAAGGGTGGCAAAATGCACGCGCAAGCGGCAAAGAACGTACGTTTTGCGAACAAAATTTTATCTCCGCTGCTGTGATGGAAATGATAGTAGGGATGCGCACTCAACTTCTTGGCCAACTTCGTGCATCCGGATTTGTTAGGGCTAGGGGACCTGGAGATATCAGAGACTTGAATTCCAATTCTGAAAATTGGGCGGTAGTGAAAGCAGCATTGACTGCTGGTTTATATCCGAATCTAATAAGGGTAGACCGGGAACATATGCAATTAAGGACACAGTATGTCATTTTGTTTCTGTTTTTCTACATACTTTCGCATAGTTCGATATTACTTCTTTTTGCATCCTCGATAATGAATTTTTTTAGAAAAGAAGTAAAGGTATTTCTCCATCCATCGTCGACTTTAAGAGATTATCCAAAGTCACCGAGAATGACGTCTGCACAAACACATGCAGCTAATGTAGAGACTATACCTTGCGATTGGTTACTTTACGAAGAAATGAGTCGTACAGGACGTTTTTGTCATGTAAAAATGGTTACTTTGGTTAATCCTCTAACAGTGGCATTGTTCTGTGGTCCAGCGAGACTATCCGTGGACGTAATTTACGAAGCTGAATGTAAGTAGTACCGTATTGCGTGTTATTTGGAGTGACACTATAAGTTATCGGTATATTATTATTGATACAGCTGTACCAGAAAGCGAGTCAGATTCCGAAGTCGATGAAAGCAACGAAGGAACGATTTTTAAACTCGATGATTGGGTTGTATTTAAACTTGATCCTGAAACCGCACGGTTTTTCTTACATTTAAGACAAAAGTGGAATGCTTTATTTTTAAGGCGTATGAAAACGCCGAACAAAGCTATGTCACAGTTGGACGAAAAGGTAGTGAGTACCTTAGTAAATGTAATTACAAATGAAGAACAATCGTGTGGACTGCAGCAACCGTCTGGTATTGGTCAACGACCGCGTCCATTAATTGTTGACTATTACCCTGCCAATGCTCGAAGAACAGACGATCTTGTAGAGGTAAATCTTTTCGATTTATTAACATTCTACTTGTTTTTAACCATTTGCACATTAACCTAAAATTTATTCGTTTTTTTTTTTTAGAGAAATTTTTAAATTCGGATAACTGAAGAATATTTTATTATGTACAACCTATAAGAAGTTTTTATTCTCTTGGTTCCTATGTGTAACTCATTGCAAAATCGCAATGGTATTCCTGTATTCACGTGAACTTGATAAAAGTTGAATAAATTACGTTTCAAATAGACAGGGTAAAAGAGACGAATTACCACCATGATGATTGTAGGACAACCATAGTTGCATACAAATGTTTATTCAGTATTAAAAGACGCTTCGAAACGAATAAATATTCCCCCTCCTCCTTATTTGAGAAACTTAAAAAATAATGATATGTTTAATCCACACTATCTCTTATACATATCACCTGTTTATTACGTATTAATTCCGATTATTTTAAATTAATATCAAGTACATAATAATCTTCTTGGTCAAATTTTACGAAAAGCATTTGCATATACGAATTAAGTACGTTATAGAATGACTCAATGGCTTATCATAACCTCTAGTTTCTTACAAAGGGACTCTTTTTTGCAATTACTTCCCATTTCCGGTTTACTGCCTAAATAGTGTAGAATGAATGACATGTAGGAATCAAAGTAGATCTTTGTACCTTTTAAAATATGTGATATACTGTATAGATATTAATCTTAAGTAATTTATTTACATTTTATACTGTGCATAAAGTACTTAATGTTATGAGTTACTATACAGAATAATCGCACTTAAGAAAAACGATAATTTGCAAGGAAATAAATAACCGAAGTTAAACAAAAGAAAAAAACTACAACTCACTTATATTTGTATTATTATTACAATTTCTTTAAAAATTTTTGAAATGCAATATAAAACATTGCAAGTAATTTGTATGGTATAATCATTTATATTAAATATGAAACATATTTTTATTTGAATTTAATGCTTACAAGTATTTATCATCGAGTACAAAGTTTATTTGTATATTAAATATTCTGGAAGTGATAAACTACAGAAAGACTGTTTATTTTCTACGTAATGATTTAATTTATGAAGCTATTAGTAAAATGTTTAGGTAGAAGTAAGGTATATGTTGATATTAACATAATCTGTAGGATTATTGTAATAATTTTCAGTGTGATAATAAAAGAGTTATGTCATAATCCATGAACGTTTATTAATTTCTTAGTTAGCAAACATCAACAAAGATATGTACTCCATATCTTTAAATGACCTTTGGATTGATTCTCATAGTTTAAATGATGTAATCTATACTGTAAAAATTGTTAATACTTACGAATATTAGAATTCACTGGTGTATTATATTTCGATTATAATTTCTCAATTAAAATCATATTTAGATAAAAGTGATCTTAATTTAGAGAGAATTAACAATAATCCAGATACAATAAGGTATTTTATAAGTTTTGTTGAAGTATAATTTCTTTGTTAAATATTTATAACTTTTTTTATTCGTTCGGCTTAATTAACGTAAATGACGTACATTCACATTTGTATTTAACCTTAAATAGTACTGCACTAGAATTTAGGTTACTTCTTACTTGTTTTAAATGTGCTTTATCGAATAGAAGTAATGTTATAAGGTTATGAAACTCTAACTCTAATGAAAACATTTATTCGTATCAATTTATATATATTAACACGTCGTATAATAAATAGCATAGTAATCACTATTGTGTTAAAGTATTTACTGTTCACGTATATTTTAAGAAACATTTACTTACATGTACTACAAAGATATTATTGGTTATGTTTTGTAACAATAGTTAAGTTAAACAATGTCATTCGTTTCTTGCAACCTTCGTCGCATGTCAACTGCATCAAGAGTGTTAGAAAAATCAAAAGTCGTTTCCCCTAACCTGTCACCGTTTATACGCTGCAAATCTGGTAAGTTGGACGAAAGTTCAATGAATGTTCGATAACACAAATATTTTCGACATGTCGATACTTAATTATCTTATTTTCATTACAGATGATGTAGTTGTCACTATTGGTGATGTTTCAAAGCAAGTCAAAGCTGCGAAGAATCCTGAATACGTACCAAGAAAGTATTGTAAGTTAAATATATTTTCTTATAAATAATTTAACTCTTTGTAGTTCTATAGAAGAAAGAAATTAAACAATTGATTGATAGTATTAAAGGCATCTACTCAAGACTCAATGAGACACTTAAGATGGATGCTCCAAAAGGATATTTTATCCCAAGATATTTTTTTAATGGGTAGTCCAGGAATTAGAAGAAGAGAATTAGCTCTAGCATTTCTTGAACTCACTGGATGTGAATTAGAATTTATTGCACTATCAAGAGATACTACTGAAGCAGATTTGAAACAAAGGAGAGAAATTAAAAGCGGCACTGCTTACTATCATGATCAGAGTGCAGTGAGAGCAGCAACAAATGGAAGAATTCTCATTATCGAAGGTGTCGAGAAAGCTGAACGAAATGTGCTTCCCGTTTTAAATAATTTATTAGAAAACCGTGAGATGCATTTAGAAGATGGTAGATTTCTTATCCCTGCAACACGTTATGACAAGTTACTTGAGGTATCGTTTATCTCTTTTTGCTAATATTTGGTATTACCAATCGAATAATTTGATAGACTTGTTTCAAATTTATCGATTATATGTTTCAGGCGCACAGCCAACAAGAATTAGATGCTTGGCGACTTGTCAGAGTTAGTGAAGACTTCAGAGTTATTGCATTAGGTTTACCATCGCCACGATATCCTGGACATTCTCTCGATCCTCCTCTTAGATCTAGGTTTCAAGCGCGGCACATTCCACCACCGAAGTTCGAAGTAAGTATATTTCAATTATTAATTCGGTAAAGATGTCTTGAAAGTTATTTTATACCAAAGTAACTTATTTAGTTTAAAGATAGTAGTGTGAAAAGATTATTAAGACTAAGAAAATTACAGTTGTTACTGTACATTGATAAAATTCTTCTCAATTTCGTGAAACTACGATATGACGAGTGGTTCCATCATTTTACATTGTAAGGTTATATTACAATGAGAAAAATCTGCATTATTTGGACATACAAATTTATGTACTAAAAATTTATAGCTAAGGAGAATATTAAGGATACTATAAAATATGAATATTTTACACTTTGAAGTCAATCAGAACAGTAGTTTTGGAGATTTCTCGCAACGTGCATGCTTCAGCCATCAATTTGCAAAAAAATTATGTACGATTTATTTTGACCGAGTTACGCCATTTTGAATTTATTCGTGTGTTTTTCAACGAATATCGATACATTCAAATTTCGAAACTTCATTATGGGAAAGGATCCACATTGAACATCGATTTTATTATCCAGAGCGCATATTAATCGATAAATACAAAGGATACTTTATTTTCTTATTTAAAGTATCTCGACTTACTAAGTTATTAATATGCAAGAACGTTTAGAAGAGGATCTCCGCCACCGAAATGGAATACGAAATATTAAATGTGTTTTATACATTTTACTTGAAGTTACAAAATACTGCGAGAGTGACGAGCCGCTGATATGGCGTACACGATCGGCCCTTTTTAGGGCCAAAATGAAACGTAATGTCTGTCCAGCAACCTCCTCGCTGGATTCCTATGTTTCGTATTTAATCAAGTAACAATCAAGCGAAGTTTTGTTAAAAATCTCCATTAAATAAATCTACGGAACAACTACCTTAAGAGCCACTGCTGCAAATACATTTTCCTCATTAGTGGTTCGAAAACACGCAAGAATCACACGACAATGCTTTGTAATTACTGTCGCGGCTCGGCGGAGACAACGGCACGTGCAAGTCGCTGGAGTTTTGGCTGATTTACGGGAAACGCAACGACGTACCATCGGACATGGGGTGCGGAGGTCGCACCAACCCCTCCAGTCAGCCATCCCCTTCCGGTGCTGGTTTCCTTCCTATATAAACTGTTCGTCGCTGCGCTATGGTCACAGTCGTCGCAGTTTGGATCGCGTGTCCCGAACAGCGGACGCGTGTTTTGTCCTTCTGTTCAGCCGAGAGTCGATACGTCGGAATTCGGTCGAATGTGAACGCTGCATCGCACAAACTGCGAACAATCAAAATTTACACGAAACGTTGACCCGTGTCTAGAAATAATAATGACGAAAGGGCGCGAAAAGCAAGGGACATTTCTCAAAAAGTAGACTTTATATAATTCTATAGTTTACCCAGCGATACAATTAATTTTTCGTTTAAATGGTAGATACGTGTCTAAGAGCAGCGTGTTAGGAAATAGATACAGCTGGAATTTTGTCGAACATGAACCCTGCATCACAGAATTCAATAACTGCGGATAATAAGATTTTACATGAAGCATTTATCTGTATATACAAGTTATATAATGATAGAGCACGAGACAAGGAAAAGACATTTTACGAAAAGTAAACATTACACAATTCGATTGATGATCTTGCGATATAATTAATTTTTTCTGTACATGGTAGATATATATTTCTATGTGAAGAAAAGGTCGTTAAGAAAGAGGAATTAAGCGAACCTCTATGTATATTAAAAAAAAACTTAAAACTTTTAACGTGTTTCACGTTTCGTGTGATCACGCGTGAAATCTATGTAGGCGCCATTTTAACCCCTCAAGTCCAATTTCAGAATAATTTACTTTAAAGCTACCAAAAGAACACTCCCTTTATGAAATGTTTACGTGGAACTTTAAATAACACAAATTTTAATAACAAAATTACAATGATCGTACGTCGCCGGGTGAGTTAACTGTTACAATCGAGAACTCAATTTCAATAAAAAAACACAACATTTTAAATTGTCAACGCGACGAAGAATGCCAACTATATGTTCATCATCGAGTGTATGTAGCCAAGAACTTAACTATAATAAACACATTTTAAATTTTCTACGCGACGAAGAATGCCAGCTATATGGTCATCGTCGGAAAGACCGATATCCGTTCGCACAGTGTGGGTGGACGGTATCAGACACGCGATTTTGTCACCGGACGATCCTCTGGTAGATACTGAATCGCGACGACGATCTCGTTCATCCAGAAATAAAAGTTACACGACGAACTATCACCACCCCGAAACGGAATTGAATCATCTGAACAACTGCTTCGCGAATCTGCACGTGGTCGTTGGCAACAACCATCTCGAGAGCAAGACGTCCTCGCAGGTGTATCGCAAACTATCTGCGCCTCCTTATCCTCGGATGTCTACTCCGACGTTTAATACTGAAGGAGAATCCTCGTTCGATGACAACGGAAAAGTTGAAAAGGTTCATCGAGATCGTCGAATTGGGAAACGAAAGGTACATCCTCATCTGGAAACTGATTTTTAAGGATGAATTGTATATGCAGGTAGTCAGTATGAGCATTTTTCTTTAAAATAATTTACGTTTCTTGTCTTGTACGAAATGTTCTTAATTAAAAAAGTTGAGAGTAGATTACGAGTGTTATCATGCGTGGATTAATCCACACGTGAAAATATTAGTCATATATCAATGAATAAAATAAAGTAAAATGAATTTTTAATACATCGATATAATTGAGATTCGGAAGACAGTCCTAACTAGGAGTTGAACTATATAATTCGTAATATCTCTATGTACAGTATATTCGCACCCATTATTATAAAATATTTTATATATATTTGCAAAATTGATACAATTTTAGTATGTGTATATAAAACCTTTCCTATGTACGAAAAATATTAATATTATAATTTGAAGATTTCGTTACTATCATTTTATTTTTAAAGACGAAATGCAGGTGAGTACTAATTACACATTTTTCATTAAAAACATTACACGATTTCAAGGAAACCCAAGTGTTCGTTAAATGCTCTGCGAGGTGAAACTTGTTTCCTAAGTCTAGAAGTTTACTCGCTGTCCGACATTATAATTTTGTATGCCGAAGAAGTGCAAAACAAAAGGTCGAAACGTACATTATTCTAAATAATAATGCCAGCTGCTTGCGCGTTAAATTCAGTTTTCAGAAACTGCCAAGCAACTTTAATTTCATTTCAAGGATGGAACTCGTGGAAGATCAGCAGAATCGGAGCGCGATTCTAAGCCAAACATAATGGAGTGCAAACAGGCGCAGGGAACGCTCGATACTTTCTGGAATCCGTTGTTCGAAAGGGTCCTCCAATGGCTGGATTTGTCGGGAAGAGCTCAGAGCTACGACTTCGAGGAGGACTCGGTGGAAAGTTCGCCCGGCGACGAGGAGAGAAAATGGAGTCCTGTTAAAAGAAGGTTTCCGCGTTTCAAGCGCGAGTCCTTCGTGGAAAGGGAACGAATGGCTATACAGAATTACAAATTATACAAGGAGCGTAATCCTGAGCACGTTGAAAGCGAAGAGAATAAGGTGAAAAGGTTGCCTAAGATAGAGTGTACGAGAGAAGAGTGTTCAGAAAACGGCGAAACGTCCTCGAGTCTTTTGAAACCGTGCGTGAAATCGAAGGAACACGTGGGAAACAAAGTTCAAACAGAAAGAAAAGCGTCGTCGATGTGGTCTCCTCCTGGACGCCTTCAGCTGCACATAATGATGCCGAATCTCGTTTGCGAAGAGAACGCGTCTTCGCTAGAATCATTAATCAACGATTAAAGAAGCGAGAATACTCGAGCTATTATACTCGACGACTACGTTCGCATGTAACATCGTAGTCGTTCTGTAACTCGTATCAAACTTTTTACGCGTAGCGTGTTTCGAAACGAACATTACTTTCTGCCATGAAAGCCGACTTGTTCGCGTAAACCTCATCCGTAAAGACAATTTCGTAAGTCGACTTAGATTAGTCGAACGTTTCAATGCTTTAGTGGTCTCTAGGGGTAGAAAAAATGGCGTACGTTCTTCTAATGCTGACGCCGCAAAGGTAATTATAGTTCTAGTTCTAATTTTCAAAGTAATATTTGTCTGGTACAGTAAACAATACGATTAAACAGTAATGCTCGTACCGACAACTTGCAGTTTTTATTTAAATTTTTCGAACTAACAAGCATTGAATGTACTTTTATTTTAAAGTATCGTTATAATTCACTGAAAATAACAAACACGATGCTTTTTTTTAGATTGCTAGTAATCGTATTACTAAATTAAATGGAAAGTGTCTTTAACCGGGTCAGCGTCGAGATTAGATTCCTTACTATAACTTACCTTGCTTTTAATGCGTTTAAATATCAACTCGGCCGCGTGTAAATTCAATTTAATCCTCTACCTTGTTTCTCTATTTTCACGGCGATTCTTCGGTCGGAACTAATCGGCTCCATTTATGTTACTCCTCGTCGGCGCTCGATACGTCGTAATGAATTCCATTTTATCGAGAGCCAATTCGATATCCATTATTCACGGCGTGAAGAAGTAAAAGGGAGTTGGTGCCGGCGCGAGACGTCGCGACGAATGAGTTTACACGTTTACGGGCGGCAATGTTTGTTAACTGGCATATTTGTAAACTCGAAACGGTGATAATAGTTACTAGAATTACTTCGAAAGTCAAATGTAATTAGAAGGCACGAGGCATTAACTGTTTCAGAACGGTTTTCCGTGACCGAACGACGATACTATACTCTAGAATTTCGTGACACGTGTTCCAGTTTAGAGGGTGAACTTGCTTTACGCTAATGAGTTTTGTTTTGTATCTGTCCTCGCACAGTTTTAGCTCCTTCGAACTCGATTCATTTTCAAGCTGTCAGACAAAATATTCTAGTTAGGCGGTTTTTATATGGAACCTGATATAACACAAAAGTCATTTTTAATAATAATAAAGTTGTACTGGTTGCATAGTTTCGAGTGAGTTAATAAAAACAAAAAACAGAATAAATAGAAAACAACTGACAAATATAATAAATATAATAAACTTAAAAAAAATATAACTATATTATTATATTCATTGTAGAGTATATTCAACACATATTATGTATATTTTATTTACGTATATTTTCTACATTATTTTACGTCGTAAATGCATAATAAGCAAATATCGAACATTCTTATACGGTAATACTCGATTCGTGCTGTTAGGTACATTGGACTTCGATAATTTATAAGACTTATTCGATCGCGTGCCAGTACCTCGGAACAAAGCATTAATCCCATAATTATTTGGCGAAATATTTCAAGAAGTTTGCAGAAGTTTGTCACTCGGCGATATTTATCGCTACGTACAAGGAACAGAGTGTCGATCTTATCTGAACCTACGATTTACAGAAGACAGTTTTGCGGTTAATCAACATCGCAGTAGTCCCTTCAAATCGTTTTCGCTATTATAAAAGTAATTACAAGTGACATTAAACGCGACGTCGAAATGTAGCGTGCAATCGAGTTCTATAGACGTTTCATTAATGCTCGTTTGGCGCAAGATTTGCATTTTCTTCCGTATTTAAACACATTTTCGAGATTGATGGGTGCCCCGCAAGTTTAAGTCTAATTACATGGGAGCATGTCTGCGAACAACGAAGTCCAGGCAGAGTACATTTACTGTTAACGTTTTAATTATTCCTGAAACGATAGCAGTTAGAGGTAAATTTGTCGAATAAAAGTTACACAACGCGGAAGAAGCTATTAAACTATAATTTATTTATTCGTTTATTCATCGACCCTTTATTTACTGAATTTCTCAACAGTTTTTAAAATCTAGACGTCCATCTTGGTCTTGTATCATTTTATAGAGTTGTCTTTAACAAATTTCCAAAAAGAAAACTTGTGCAGCTATTCAACAATTAAAAACGAATTTCGTAGGAGTGGACTTGAATGTCACAATAGGTTTCAAAGCGTTTAAATTAAGAGATTTTGTCAAAATACTTTTTGATTATAATACTTTCCTCTCTTATAGGTCAGAAATTTAAAAAGAATGGGAACTGATCCAAGTCGAATAGATTCCTCTGAAATTTCTCCGTTCCTCCCGCTTGATGTATAGCCTCGTATTTTCATCGAGTCCGCGATTATCGCGTCGATAGGCCCGGGAATGTAGCCCAATTGAAACTTTCCGATGGAAATCAGTAAGCTATCTCGAGGATTTCGTGCCGAGTGGTAGTTACGCCCGTGCTTGGCTCGCGTTGGAAAGCTCTCTTGGTGCTAATCACTTCGGTGGATTGTTTCAAACAAATCGTGGTGTAATATTTTGTAACGTGCGGTTGTTCATGATTACACGAGGTATCCGGTTTTTAGGCATACCGAAACAATGCGGACACTTCGCGGAAGTAACGCGATTAAGACTCTGCTCGTTGCTGGAAAGCAGATGTCGAGAATTATTAACTGTTTCTCGAAAATCAAAAGAAGCTTCTACTTGAGCCGTCGATTATGAAAGTGCTGGAAGTCTATCAATTTGTTAGTCTAAGAACCAGAGACAATTTTACTTGCGTCATTTTGAAATGAAAACAACCCCTTTTTTTTAACGAATGTATAGTAGTTTTTGTTGTTTCTACACTTTTCCTTTCCCGTTCCTCCTCCTTTCTTAAATACCATTACTTTTGTCGTCTCTGTACGTACAGGGTGGAAATTATAAAGCGCTGCAGTCGAATATGTCCGAAAAATATTTTAAATACTCACCGCAGAACATGATTTTGTAGTTTTATCAATGTACACTTGTAAAAAGAATCGCGAACCCAGGATATCTTTTCACCAATTTATTGGCTCTCTCTCCCATTTGATGACCACTAAAATGGCAACATCGAACAAATTAATATTTTGTTATCGCTTCCGAGATCGAACAAATATTCGTCGTTCTCCTGTGTAGTACTCTGAAAAGTGTTCACATCGTTCAGAAATCATTTACAATTAAAATTTTGGTAAAGTCTATTTTCTAGAATTGTTCCATTTTAGGATCAGTTGGAAACTTTGAGAAACTTAGTCCCAGACGTCGATAAGGGGAAATTGTCTCAACTATTATCATGCGCGCACGCTTTGGTCACGCAAGAAGCTATGTCCTTAGGTCTTCCAGATTTTCCATTAGATAATCTAACGTCAGCTGCTATTATAATGGTAAATATTCTTTCGTCTTCGAACCTCCATTCACTGGACGAATTTGTTGGTCTAATTGAGCATTGGTTAATTGCCGCAGGACAAGTGCCCGCACCTGTCGGTATTGGACGTGTTTTACAGGTTCTATCCGTATAAATTGTTTCTGGGGAAAGAGGGTCAGACAGCCGTCGAAGATATACTTTCAACCTTTAATATCCTGGATACAGGGACGAACGATGCTAAGGTTACACGACGTGTAAGCGTAAACGAAAAAACGAACGATTCGTTGAGCGTTACGATACAACATGGCAACGTGAAAACCACGCTGAATGTAAGTGACGGTAAACATCGAAAAAGATCGAACCTTTAGGTCCTGATGGTAGCACAATTCATTGATGAAATTATTTAGAAGCACTATGAATAAGAAACATCTTTTAACACGTTGGCTGTCAGACTATAAAACACGTGAAAATTTGTATGAAGTTAAAATTTTGTCTCGAGACTATTGAAAATTAGATAATTTAACATTCGTCGTACAGTTTAATTTTATAATCCCGCCAAAATCACAAATCGCATCCAAATTTATTTTCATTGTCGCCTCATCTTTGGAATTAATTTTTGTATTTCCTTAATTCCTGTCACCAATTTCTGGGTGACGTGACGACCAACGTGTTAAGGAATGTGCAATGATTTTTCCCGAATATATTTTATACTTTATCTCTATGTCCAAACAATAAAATTATCAGTCAGCGAAGCCCAGACAGAGAGAAAAATAGATTTGAGGTCCTAAATGGTTGAAATATCGTCATGTTTCAATGTGTACTTCATCTTTAGGTTCCTTGTGGTTCCAAAGATATAAACGACAATGCAAAACAAAATAAATACGTAGAGACGAATTACCAGAATAACTTGTTGGCAAGCATGCTGGAGTCGCACTTGGTTGGGGACTTGTGTCTGATTGGTCCAAAAGGTTGCGGGAAATCTACAACTGTGCAGACGTTGGCCGATTTAATGGGGTACCAAGTCGAACCTGTGGTACTTTATCAGGTAAGTGTTACGTATTAATATTCAATCACGGCTCGAGCGACTTTCATGTAGAGGTAAGTGATACACACACAAAACAACTTATCGTACTGTTTTGTACGTAACTTTTAAAATTATATACGGTCAGAGATAAATAATTACTGTTAATAAAATTTGGTCGAGATATACGGTCCATACTATACGAGGTGTCCCAGAATTAAGAATTGGAAATGGGGAAATAATTTTTGAATTATTAACGAAGCATCATCCGACATTTTTGCAAAGGAAATTGTGGTTCAGAATTTCTAATTCTTACACTAATTCTGCGACATCCTGTATACTATACTATACTACACATTTAATTATCTAAAAATCAGTATTAAAATTTTTGTAAAAATCGGATATATTCCACACCGTTTGTATTTGATTAAAAAATCGAAATTCTGAAAGCAGGTTTTAGGAAATCCTTTATGCTGTATATCTTGTAGGGAAATTGTGCATTGTAGGAGAATTATGGATAGATTGTTTTTCTTAGAAAATACGAAACTAAAAATCGTGTAGAGATACAGCACTTTCCCACTGTTTGTAACAATTCGTTTGAAACGGTTGAAATATCTTCTCAGGATATGACATCCAGAGATCTGATACAACAACGAACCACTCTGTCCAACGGCGATACCGTTTGGAAAGACTCGCCACTGGTTGACGCGGCCCTGCAAGGGAAATTGGTGATATTGGATGGAATTAATAGGATCCATCCTAGTACTCTAGCTGTATTGCACAGGTATACGTCGTTTCGGGTTGATTGGACGAAGCGTTTGAGAACGATTTCCAATGACACATTTCGATTCGTTTCCTAGATTGGTTCACGATCGTGAATTACAGTTGCACGATGGCAAGAGACTGATCAGGGCTGATCGTTACGACGAAATAAAGAAGGAATATAATAAGTCGGACGCAGATTTGCTGGATTCGGGGGTGTTGCGTATCGATCCTTCTTTCAGAATCATGGCTTTAGCGGAATCGCCGATAATTAATAATTCTTCGGGCCAGTGGTTGAACTCGGAGCTGCTCAGCTTGTTCGTTTTCCATGAAATGAGACCGCTGGCCAAGTCGGAGGAGCTCCATGTCATCCGATCGAAGGTGTTCATCCCTGTGTTTGAGCATTTCTTTGACTTCTGAAGGGGTTACACCAGGTTGGGAGAGTAAAGTACTCGAGGTCCTTTTATTTATTTGCCGCAGTGAAGCCACGAGTTCGAAAAGTTTGTGCTTTTACTAAATGAACGTACATTAGGGTGGTTCTTATTTCAGTAATTTTATAAATCTATATTACGCACTTCCTAAATACCTTGCAAATGGATACAAAAAATTTTCTGCAAAATTGGAGCTCTCAATTTTAACATTAACACTTACGCCAAACTTTTGAAAGCTTTAAATGGAAGATCCATACTATTTTTTCAATCCGCGGTTACTCTTTTTTTATATCTCCGGTAAAAATTGATGGAACGATATGAAATTTGTTTGCGTTATTTCTTATAATAATAGAAACAAACTCTAAAAATTGCAAATTTTTATTTTAATTATTTCCTTATACACCAGCTCAGTACACATAAAGCTACATCCTCTATTTACAATATTTATGTGACGGTTATAACTTTGTGAAATTTTTTTTAATACAATTTGGTAGACATATTTTTGTAAGGAAATATTTGGAATATCTTGAAACATGAATAAAAAGAAATTCTATTTTCGATCGAGAAAAATTAGTACCACCTTAAATTACGTTGACGTAAGATCAGCTATTTGTTCTTTTCAAGTCTTCGATCCGTCGATTACGATTTTCCTCGACCTCTGAAACTTCCAACACGGTGTAATCCCTTAAAGGGACCGTCCCTTTCGCATGCTAAACGGATTATAACGCTGTTCCAGTACGGGGAACCCTCCGACGCGTTGTCGAGCATTTTAGAGCTGGCGCACGTACTGCGATCCTCCGGTGATCCAACGCTGCAGTCTCTAGCTGGATCCCTTAGTACTAGACAACTTCTGAGGATAGCCGGGAGAATGCATAAGTTTCGAACGAGCGATGCCTACGATGCTGTGCAACGCGCTTGTTTGGCTCGTTTCTTGCCAACGGTGGCGAAACAGGCTCTGGAAGATTGTTGCAAACGAGTGGGTATTGTTCCAACGAAAAGCGTTCCGAACGAGGACATTAAGTGCGAAATTATGGAGAATACCGTACGAATCGGAAACACGGTGGTGGATCGATACAGCACGAAGGCGCTAACGAAAGTCCCTGACATTCTGTTTTACGACGTGCCTCAACACGTAGCCCTCTTGGAGAGCTTGCTTCAGGACTTCAGTTTGGGCCAGAATCTCTTGTTAGTGGGGAACCAAGGTGTAGGCAAGAACAAAATCGTCGACAGATTGTTGCAGCTTCTGAATAGGCCACGCGAGTACGTACAGCTTCACAGGGACACGACTGTTCAAACTTTGACGCTACAGCCGATGGTTAGAGACGGTAAAGTGGTCTACGAAGACTCCCCTCTTGTGCAGGCCGTTAAATTGGGCCACGTGCTGGTCGTCGACGAAGCGGACAAGGCTCCCACCCACGTCACTTGCATTTTAAAAGTACGTACCACGCGTTTTCTATGCGAATTAGCAGATTTTAAATTACACACAAAATTCTTGAGCTCGATCAGATCCTATTACAGGGTAGTTCACCAAATTCATTTAGTTTGAGATTTACGCAATTTGCAAACGACTCTTTGAAAGCTTGCATAAGTTAACGTGCTTCACAGGTTAATAAAACGAACAACTTCACGCGTTAATTCGTATCGTAAAATAGACCTTTCTCGCTTGCAGACTCTGGTCGAATCCGGAGAAATGATACTATCCGATGGTAGACGCATCGTTCCCTCCACGGATACTGTTGTACAGAATTCGAACACCATACCGCTCCACCCGGACTTCAGGATAATAGTGTTGGCGAACAGGCCTGGCTTTCCATTCTTGGGAAACGACTTTTTCGGAGCCCTCGGTGATCTGTTCAGCACCCACGCGGTCGACAATCCTAGCATCGGCAGCGAGATTCAACTTTTAAAGCGATACGGTCCGAACGTGGATGAGAATATAATATTTAAGTTGGTGAAAGCTTTTGGTGAACTGAGGAACATGGCCGACCAAGGGTTGGTTTCGTATCCGTATTCGACTCGAGAAGTCGTTAACATTGTGAAGCATTTAGAGGTGAGCTTCATTGTTAAACTTGTTTGTATCGTGACGTTTCACAGATCGGTATATACTATTCTCTGTTTCCAGAAATTTCCACAGGAATCACTGGCTAACGTAGTGCGAAACGTATTCGATTTCGATCGATACAGTCAAGAGGTTTTCGATACTTTAGTGTCCGTTCTTCACAAACATGGGATTCCTATTGGGACAAGTCCCACTAATGTCGCGTTAGCGAGAGAGTAAGGCAATTATTTGTAAAGAAACTTTATTCAGACAAATACGACAAATTTCCCAGTCTTAAACAAGCGTTCGTCTGGTCTTAACCGATCAATGTTCCTTCTACAAACAAAACAATAGCCATTAATTTATAACGAATAAACAACGAGAAGATCATATAGCGATTTTTAGCGATAAAGTGTAATAACTAAGGTAGAGTCAAAAATTGATAGAATAATGTATACAAAAAATAAACGATAATTAAATGAATGTAAATATACCTTTGTCATCTTCTAAAAAGTTAATATTACAGATGCTTCATTAAGTTTGGGTAAATTCGTCTTTTTTATTATATCCACAACCTCTCTGCCACTAATTGTTAAGCAAATTTCGCTTCGTATCAATAAACATGCAGTTAATTTGTATACGTGTTTTATTTTATTTTCAAATAACAAATTAATATTAAAAAGATTGTAAACCGTGAGAAACGTGCAAGTTTTAATGCGGTTCTTCTCCTTTGCAGAATATCTTTGCCAACAGAGAAGGTGTGCGCTCTTTGGAATATCTCGAACGAGCGAACAGTGTTGCCCGTTCAAGAAAGATATATCAAGTTAAAGTCGCCCACGAGTTTGAAGCAAAACGTTTTGCCTTTAGATCGCGTCGAAGCTAGATCAGCATTATTCACCGAATTGCAAAATTACTGGAACGTGCCAGTCGATGAAAACGGCGTGGTCGCATCTTTGACAGTTGCCAAAGGCGCGAACGCCAATGGTACCGATGACAGCATTCACATTCTTACGACCAATCCGTTAAAAATCTATACCATGAGTCTGAATTCAGACACGATTCGGGAAACTGTGATACATGGCTTGGTGAATCCTGAAAGAGGTAGCAGACCCATGTTCGCAATATCGACCGATAATAATCAGAATGTCTTGGTGCACGAAGAAACTGTAAGTGGTTTTTATGCGATACTAGCTTTTTCTTTTTTTACATGTGCCAGTACATTGGAATATGTATTTTCAGAGTAACGTTTTGCTACTGGTCGATGTTAACAACAAATCTGCTCGACAAATGCAGTTGTCATCCTTCTTCGATATAGCGTCGGATAAACTATCGAATGCCTTTAGAAATAGAAGCCTTCTCTGGAAGATGAAGACCGATTTGACGCTATCTCGCAATCAAATCGTTTTCTACACGTTCAATTCCGATAAAATAGAAGTGTTCGACTTACATTCCTCGTGTGCTTACACGATTACTTTACCGTTCGACGTGGAGTCAGTTTTGCTTCCGTCCGAGAAGAAATGGCTGATTCAAGATATGTCGAGAAAGAAGTACATTCTCACGAAATCCGCAGATTCGTCCCCGTGTCCAAACGTTTTACAAGCTGTGCGAGAATCTAACGATAGCCACTTGAAATCCGGTTCATTTCTGAGTTGCAGCAAGAATGATTTGAGCGCCAGCGTGCTCGGCGCCGCTCTAGAACAGAAGATCGATTCGCCGAACAGACTTGTAGTGACAGACAATACCTACGCCAGTATCGCCGTTGGATTTCCTGATTTAGATAGCACCAATGAATTGCATATTTGGCCTAGGACACAGCGAAGCAGAAGTTTTACCCCGCCTATAGTTACGGAGGGTGGACAAGTTATTAGAACGATTGTACCGGAAGAAGTGCCGGATGGTGTTTTTCCCAATGACGCGAGACATTTGGGAGTCGCTGGTTATTTGGAAATCGTTGACACCGTGAACCATAAGTTGCGTTTCATACCGATACCTGAGTGAGTATTTGTGTGGCCTCTTGAATATTTAACAATTGCTCTGGCATCGAACTTTTTTAACCTTCGATGACTATTCATCAGGATTCCCAGCTTTATTATTTTATTACTGACTTCGGTTGGTTGAAGACTCAACGTGATGCTTTATGCTTCAGTTTTTCTTTTTTGGAGGATTTAGTTTGTCCTAAAAATATCTTTCGCGACTCACGTTTATTTGTTTTGTCTGCCAGTGTTTATGTAAACAAACAATATTATTTCTTCCAAGTTGATATTAATTTTTTCGGTCATTGTCTAACTATCGCGGAGAACATTCACGCTATTTCGTACACCTTTAGAGGTGGAAAGCACATGACCAAACATTAAGGGCCGAATATTAAGTGTTTATTTTGTTTTTATCGAGACAAATTTTCCTACCTTTTATTTTTATATTTAAAAATATTTCAAGCACGTTTTCAAGAACATTCGGTAATTTTTTCAATTCTCTTTTAAAAATAAATCACGAAAACCGCTTAACATTTGGCCTTCTAATGTTAATGTCAAAGTTTCCTTCCAAAAGTGTCGATATATCTTTGTTTACATTATCGTGGGACGTTTTAGACCAGTCAAAGTATCACCCGTGACTCAATGGTTGTACGCAACCGGTTATCCTTTGTACGCTGCGCCAACATCGGCGCAGGATCTGGTAACGGTAGACTCGGCAGGATGTGTTCGACTCTGGGAAACGTCTTTGGCGAATATCGAAAGATCTTTGGGAGCCTGGAGAAGTATGGTGGGAGGCGACAACGAAAGATTGCAAATTACGAAGGAGAGGTATTCCGGATTGGACGTTAGCGGACCTAAACGTGGAAAAATTGACGAGAAGAACGAACCTCATGTCGGAGGAAACACGTGGGCAGGAGGAACCGGAGGTACGGCGCACCGGTACTTGTGTTATGAATTTTTGCCAAGACTGACGCGTTCAATGGAAATTTCAGGAAGGGATACAGCGGGTCTTGGTGGAAAGGGTGGACCTTATCGTTTGGATGCGGGCCACACGGTGCATCAACTCAGCGACGAAGAAAAGAATACTGTTCCGGAACACATAAAAAAAGCGGCGAGGGAAATGGGTCTCAAAGCGTTTAAGCAGCGCTTGAACGATATTAGTATGAGCGAATATGACCATACACTCTATTCTCAATTCAGTAATCCTGTTCAAAAGCAAGTTCAGGCATTGAGGAATATAATAGGTACTCTTTTTTATGCACTACTTTTGTTCCATCCTTTTTAAATACAATGTATACCGTTAAAAATGTGAGGATTGGCAAATCAAATGTGTCTGTTAGTAGTTGTGATATATAATACTTTGGTGGCATCAAAATGAAGCGAAGTGAATAGATTTTAAGATGAGTAGGAATAAAGCTTGCAGTATTAAACTCGATGACATTGGATATAGTAAAAAAAATGTCATTTGTATTAATTACGTTGATGACTTTCCTCCAACCGTTTGCGATCATCTTCAAAACTATCGAACTAGGATTATCTAGTGATTTCTCGCACTGCTTCGCGAAGAATAATCATTGGAAGGATGCTTTCAGTACTACAATAATAATTTCTAATAAAAGATCGCATAATTTTCACAGGTAGTCTACAAGCTAAGAGTAAAGAACGCGAATGGTGTAGACATCAAACATCCGGCGAGTTGGACGATACGAAATTAATCGAGGGATTAACAGGTGAAAGGACGATTTATCGAAGAAGGGCAGAGAAAGAACCCGAGCTGGGTACTCCGCCGTCAAAGCCGAAGCGATTGAAATTAGTGGTGGACGTATCTGGTAGCATGTATAGGTTTAATGGATACGATGGACGTCTCGATCGTGAAATCGAGGCTTGCGTTATGGTAATGGAAGCGTTTAGCGGGTACGAAGGAAAGTTTCAGTACGACATCGTTGGTCACTCTGGCGATAACTATCATATTGGTTTCGTTAAACATACTCAACCGCCGACGGATAATAAGCGCAGATTGGAAGTAATAAAGGTAACGAGAATTAAAGGGCTATGATAATTTAACGGACAAAAAATTGAGCAATCTTTGGAATTTTTTGTACGAAAACCCATGCTACGGATTGTTTGAAAACGTTGCGTGAATATTAAGTGATACTAGAACAGTCAGCTGAATTTTTGTTCAAGTAACAATAACGTTTCGTTGTCGAGTTATACCGGGACTACGAGAGATCGTTGAAAAATTTGTTGTCCATGGTTGTCATGATGCAGAAAATTGTAATTCTTTATAAAAATCTTATAAAATCTTATGAAAGTATTAAAAAAGTAACAAAATGGCAGCATTTCGAATTGAAATTTCGATTTCAGACAATGCACGCGCACTCACAGTATTGCATGTCTGGTGATCATACATTGGAGGCGACTCACAATGCAATCTCGAGTCTCGCTAAAGAGGATTCCGACGAGTCCATCGTTGTTGTATTGTCGGACGCAAATCTGGAACGTTACGGTATTCGTCCTGAACGGTTTGCAAAGGTTCTCATGTCAAACCCGGACGTTAACGCTTTCGCCATATTTATCGGATCCTTGGGGGATGAAGCAGTTCGGTAAGTACGAATTATGGAAAATGGCGAGACGGGTGGGTTTGTTTGAAAAGTGAACATTGTATATGAACATTGTATATGAACACTGTATATTGAATTTGTAGATTGACCAAGAAGATGCCCTCAGGTAGGGCGTTTGTTTGCATGGACCTTAAGGATATACCTCGAATCTTGCAACAAATATTTGCTGCTTCTTTGCTAAGTACTACGCGATCTAATTGAAGTATGCCGGTAAATTTATACAATTTTTGTAATTACTTGTAACGGTTATCAAGGAAATAGTGTATTATAATTTATGCCTAATTAATAAATACCTACGACATATGATGATTGTAAATGATGTAAATATAAAAATATTTTTAATTTGATCGATATGTGTATTGTATTGTGACTAATATTCTACAATTATTTTTGTTATTATGTTACAGTTACTTAGCTGTCCAACTTTTACTTCACGGTACAATTATTTAATAGTAATGGTTCGGTAGTATTTATTTCTTATATTGATTTTTAAACGAAAAAATTCCACTTCATTTATAACAGCTTTATTTATTTAATACAGTGTGCCCTTTTCTACTAAATAACTTTTATGAAAACATTTGTTTGACAGCTTTATCCTCTCATGAGATATTAAATCGTTATGCTCTAAATGAAACGTCTATTTTGCATCATAAAAATGGTGAAATATTTCATCCGTATTTTGGCTATCCGTCGTCCATCATACGGATGCATAACTTGAAATTCATGACGTGTACGTGCAGACTGATCAACAGGTTTCCATTCAAACTTTGCTAGCACATTCTATGGCAAAAAATAAATCGAAAATGTTATACGCTTCCTTGATCAATCTTCAACTTTCTATTTTCAGATGACGAATGTATTTGAATAATTTATTTGTTGTAGAAACGACAATCATGTGATTTCAAAGTTTACTAAAAATAGAGTAGCATCGTGAAAATCATGCTCCTGACACTGTTTAAGACCATCCCTTATTGGTTTCTACATAATATATCGGAGGGAAGCTATTCAATCTCGGTGATCCTTGCAGGTTCGGTTCAAACGATTTCATTTCATAGCGATTCAAAGCTCGAAACGTTTAAAACGGCGCTGGATGTAAACAGCTGTTCAGTATAGATGGTTCAAAATAGTTATCCTTTGCAGTCATCGGTTTGAGTTTCGACAAATTCTAACGTAAACAATTATTAGTCGACACTCGAGTCGCTAAAGCTCAGTGGTGACCGGGAGTCGCCTTTCGAGTGCAAAGGGTTAATGCCGGCCACTATATCACGACGGGAAGAATCTAGGCACGGTTCGCGCATCTCGTGGACTCGTCGTACCGTGACGGGGCACCGAAAAGCTCAGGAGGGTGACGGAGCGAGCCGAAGTTGGCCGAATCCCGCCGAGGTGCATCGAAAGCTTCGAGTGGTGTGGGGCGTGCATTTGTTAGTCGCACGCCGGTCGTTGAATGGAGCGGGTGTGGAGACGCGTACAAAGCGCCGGACGTCGCGGTGCAGCAGCTCGATGTGGTTGCCCCGTGCAGCCGTGTCAGCTGCACGTGGACCAACGCGCGAAACGCGGGGGCGGCGGTCGGAAATCTCGCAGCGGACCGCAAACGATCGTGTGCGGTTGTCAGGTCCAGCCGTGCCCGGTGCATCCAGTGCTGATTAGGGTTCGTCGTGCTCGACCCGCGGTTGGCAACTGCGACTGTCCACCCGAATCGCAGCCCTGTCCTCACGCATCGTCGCGTGCATCGGCTGGACGCAGGCTCCGAAGGTAAATAAACGTTTTCTTCCTGGATCCTTCGACGGATATCGAACAGCGAGGGTCGATGTATTCTTATCCGTGTAAACGTTTCCAGTCACCTGTGGAGATAAACAGCTGTTCATTTGTCGCTGGTAGAACACTCGCGAATGAATGTCAATGACGGACTAATAATTTGTAAATACAGAATGGTGATCGAAGGGTGAGATAAACTGTCACATCGTTGAATTTATTCGGTGTTAGTCGATTAAAGGTTTATGCGTGCTTCGAAGACACAGTGGGATGTCCTTTGGCTCCACAGCGGGGGTTGTTCAACTTTCCTAACTCACGGCTCGGTTTACTGGGGGAGTCTTGATACTTTTGGACTCGTAGGGTTATTTCGAGGGAAAGGAATTTGGGGCAAATTCTATTTCTGAATAATTAAAGTAACCAAAAATTAGGAACAGTTTGATCAGAGAGTATAAGTGCCATTAAGATAAATTGAGATAATTTTGGATCTTTATGGGAAAAAGGGTTGCTTGGACCATTACGATGTACACCCTATAAGGTCTACCGGAAAGTTCTGTCTGTTCCGGTTATAACAAGTTTCAACGAGTATGCGCATATTCGTTAAAAATGATGTACAAGTTGCAATCACGCTGGCAACATGTCATAAATAATGATAACAATAACATTATTCAATAAACTTTATTCTAGGTATGGAAAATTTATTATTTCGTTTTATTCTAAAAAAGAAAAAAAAATACATGTCGAATTGAGTAACCTTCTCCTTCTCGAAGTCGGTTAAAAAGCGGACAGAACTTTCTGGTAGACCTAATTGTATTCAAAGATCTCTACGAATCCTCAACATTATATTAATAATCTACACACCTCTTTCATTTCACACGTACGAAGCTTACGAAAGTTTTTTCTCTAATCTAACACGTGTTATCTAACCGACACTATCTTCCCTCTCTCAATTCTGAATTAAAAACATAAACTCTCGTTTCTAGATGCAAGTTTTAGGGACACGATCCTAGTTTCTTAACGAAAAGTCCTGTCACCTATTCCTGGTTGACGACCCTTTCGACCCTGTCGGGACATATACATCCCAGTGAATGTTCCTGATTTTTTTTACCCAAATTACAAATGTTTCTCATAGAAACACATACGAAAGAAATGAAAATCATTTTCTCTTCTTGTTCAACTACAACCTTTGATATGTAACCAACCCTAATTTAATCTACGCATGATCCTATTAATTTCTAAAAGAGGAACAGAATACAAACAGAAAAAATGGGGTTGAAAGGGTGGCGAAATAAAATGCTAGTAGAGGCTTGTTTGGAAATTGAAAATCCCGTCAGAGACGAAGAATTCTCATCGGAACCGTTGGCAAACATTCGTGGCACATCGTGGTTGGGGTTCACGGCCCAATTTGTGGTGTACCACGACACAGTGGTTAAGAATCACTGCCCTAAAGCTACGGGTCGCGGTCCTTTCTCTTCTCTCACGCTGTTCTTTCCCTCGCCGCGTCGCGACGTGCGCTGTTCCACGCGACAGCGTACGCACACGTTGTGATCCATTGCGAGCCAAAGGGGTGGAAGGCACGAAGGTCAAAGTAACGACGTGTTGATCGTATTTACGAGGCTGCGAGGGAAAGCACAGGTCCGGTGCAACCACGGTTTAACCTGCCTCCCTTTTCCTACGGCGAGGTTAACGTGTGCACTTAACGATAGTAGAAGGCTGTCGAGGGGATTGTGTGCGTTGCATGTTGCGCGCAAACGAGTGGTTCGGAGTGGTCGAAACACTTTCGCGTAATGAAATCACGCGAGATGAGTAGCACGGGTTTATCGGTTGATGAGCCAGCTCCGAGATGAAAGAGGGAAACCCTTGTTTTGTATTGCAGGTTAATGTTCTACAGGTAGTTCAGCGAGTGCGCAGTGCCAAAAGCGAGTATTGGCACAGAACTACTTTTGGATAGAAAGCTTGGCTGTGAAATATGGCGAGCATTTGGTTGTTTCGGTTGTAACTCTTTCTTGGCGATTCGGCGAGAAAATGATCTATTTTCGAGAAAGAAGTTTAATATCTTTCACGATTAATGCATTGAAAATAACGAATTGGTGTCGGTTTCATAGTAGTATAACCTTTCTATTTTATATTTAACCCTAAGTTTCAAATTTCATACCGGACTTTTAAATCGAATTGTACACTTGCAATTGGTTTGCTTTCAATGTTCGGCTGTATGTTACCATTGGATAATGTTCTTTTGAACAAAAGTTAAAATAATAAACATCAGCTGTCAAATTGTTCAAATAATAAATACATTAATATTTTTTTAAATTTGTTGGTATAATATTATTTAGTTAATACAAAAATATATTCAACCGCGTATTAAACAAAAGATTGAGCTCTGTGTTCAAAAATCAATAGGTCTTTATCTATGTTCAGATCTGTGTATATCTTCCACGAAAACGTATCGTAGCCTTGTTTCTATCGTTTATATCTAGTTAATTTTCACCAGTTCTTTTTGTTTATATTTTTCATTCATAATTATATAAAGATCGTTCTCTTTAGTTTTCACAATTAAATAAATTGAAGAATTATAGTATTCAGTGAGTATTCATTCGATTCCATACTCCATTAAAATTTAATTAGAAAAATCAGGCTTCTAAGAGTTAACTATAGTAAACAAAAATAAATATGATGCGCATTGAAATAACAGCATGAATGATAATTTACTACTGAAGTAGTCGATAAATAAACTGACTTGACTCGACCTAAACATCTGAAATTTCTTTTGAATTTTTACAAGTCTAAATAACAATTTATGTATAATGTTAGTTCTGAGAATTAGATGCGTTTCAAGATATTCGACCAATAACTCCATTTATTATGTTTATCTTTTTTGACTATATTTGAATAACAAGGTTATATTCCAGCGGAATCCAAATGTTTGCAGTTATTTATTTTATTTGCACAATAATTGTAGATGTTCTCTCTGCACACTGCGAAGTGGAGCTGAAGTTAATCTTATACGCTAAGAAATTTTCCTTGTCTATTGAGCGTACATCTTCGTTCTGAATCCACAAGTGCACGGGGAATACTTTGTTTGCTTAGCCGTAATAAGGTTTATCCATGCCAATATTCAAGCGTTTAATGTGCAGTTGTTCCTCCGGAGATGGAACGCTACGAAAGGGTTGAATTATATAATAAGTTATGCTACTGGAATCAATTAGAGGATTCTGTACCTGAGCAATTAATCAGAATTTATCTTCTGAGTTTATCTTCGGAGTTGTTCTGTCTAGGAGGAAAGTATTAAACTACATAGTATAATTTGTGAATTTACATTATTTAGAGAGCGAAATATAAAATAACGACCACCCTAATACGTACATTCATTCGTTCTAATTATTGCAGCTAATACGTTTAAAATCAATATGTAACTTTTACAGCGAACGTGTAACTTAATGATCAATTAGTTATTTACCAAAGAAAATCCACGTAATTTATATTTTGTCACACAAAATAAATAATTTCTTTCTTTTTTCGTTTCTCCCTTAATCTTTTGTTCGCTATTGCACATAGGGTGTATCGTAACACGGTGTGACCCATTTTAGCAGTAAACTGGGGACACAAAGTTACAGCCATTTTTGCACTGTACCTTCCAGCAACAGTTTCCTACGATAACATGGAGTACAGCTGAGTTTATAGGTTAAATCGACCCGACGAATTTCTGAACTTGGAAACTAACACCAAGAGCTAAGCGCGCAGTTTTGGAGACGTATTGGAGAATGTATTAGGATTAAGATGACCTTAGACCTCACTACAGTTGCTAAGTACCTGATAAGAACTCAATGACCCATTTTTCATACTAATTCAAACTTTCGAAGAGACGAATAATATCTTCGATATACAACTGCCACTGGAAACTAATTTATTTATAAAACGCAGTTATTCGTGACTAGACGGCGGATCTTTATGCAAAATAAGATCTTTGCCTTTTTATTTTACCTTGGAAATATTATAATATGAACTCTACTTTCAATATTCTTTTATTAACTTCACTTTATATGTACTTATTACACGCGAGGAATCACCTCCCTACTACTGTGAACTACTATATAGTTCACAGTACTACTACTATATAGAGTAACTTTCATGAATAAAAAAGGTTCAAAGATCTTGATATTTAAATCAAATAAACTCATATTCTGTATTTAAAAAAGAAACAACCTATGAAGAAATGATAAAAAATATTTAAAAATACATTACGTGGTATGAAGCTGTTTTGAAATGTTTTCCGTAATTCGAATATTAAATAAATATCGTTTAAATAATTCTCATATTACTGTTATAGCGTTTCAAATTATTTTCACAAATGTTGTATTTCCAAAATATATGGTACTTTTCGTTACATCTGTATATTTGGAAGTTTAACGAAGTTTTATTTGGAGTTGTTAAATATTTGAATATCGAATACAAAATTCTTTGCTTTCAATATTATGATTTAAAACCTTTTTTTGAGTTTTATGTCCTGACATCCACGCCGTGAAGTTAACCCTTTGCACTCGAGGCCTTTTTTCTGGTATCTATCAGCAACTCGAGATGCTTTCTTAGCATTCTATTGTCACGAATGCTAAGCTTAGATTGACTTCGAAAATGAGATCCTTAATTTGAGATTTGAGAATTAGGTCACCTTTGCCTCAACGACAATCATGTTATTGACATTTCGAGTTCCAAAGAAATTAAACCTAAAGGAAACCTAGTGGTGACTCTCAGTCACCTCTCAAGTGCAAAGAGTTAAAATCGATCACGCGTACAGTTTTTGTTACGTCTTGAGAGTACGAACGTGTGCACTAAATATTCAAAATGTGCTGTCAAAAAAATATTCCTTTTTTAAATCGCAAATCTAGAAGTTCTGTGGATTTGCCCATGTCTAACCTACCAAACTCATCCTTTGGCCGATCGCACACGGCGCAACCGATTTGAAATTAATGTTGCAAACCGTTTGCGCTCTTTATTTTACCTACTCCACTATTTTTGGTTTACCTAGATCCACAGTCGCATGCAACTACATAGTTTCAGAGTGGTTTGAAACTGATCGGTTGCGCCCGTGTGCGATCGGTCTAAGGCCGAACATCACCCCTGATGTTTCCCACCCAAGTTTTCAATCCGCCACCTCGATCAACAATCCGTCTTCGATGTTCGCAGATGCGACTGTTCGGACCGACCATGTCGTCACGCGGCGTACAACGGTGGCACGCGTCGTCGAGTGCCGCTGCACCCTTCCTCGCCAACCTTCTCCCAAGCAAGCCAGTCTAATCAACAGCAACAGCAGTCGTGCGAGTGCCCCGAAAGAATAAACTGCATCCACACGGTGGCTGGCGGCGGCGGCGAGGGTCCGTGCGAGTGCGAGTGCAGCGAGGACGTGAAACCGTGCTCGCACACCATCAAGCAACGTCGATCGCGTCGCACGTGCGACTGCAGCGGTAGCGGCTCGCAACCGTGCAGCCATAAGCCCCAGCACGAGGGGCGAATAAAGCGCGTCAAGTGCCGTGTAAGGCGCGCCGGTTGCGCCATGGCCAGGTGCACCGCGGAACTCGCGATGCTGCACCTGCATTGGGGCCTCGCCACCGAATGCGCGCCCTGCAGACCGCGTGCACTAACCCGACGACTCTGTCGGAGGCAGCAAAGCGACAACGAGCTTTACAGGAGTAACAGCTTCAAGTTCGAGCGGTTCGAGAGAACCAAGGACGAGTGCGCCACACCGCTACACAAACAGGTAAGTTTACCTTCGAAACGAGGAGTTGGATGCTTTTCAGTTTTGAGAACTATCGGTTTTGGCGATGATGATTCTTTATAGAGTACGAAATGAAGCGAGATGTGTGGCGGAGTATGTGCTTAAGAGGAATATGTTGGAATAAAAGCGATAGTGGGATCAGATTTATATGTATAAATCCATAAATGTTCGTACCTTCTATGTTTATTAACGAAATCTGTCTGAATTAAACGATACGTTTGATATTTTCAAATAAATATTTCATTATAAATGCAATCATGTGTAAAGTTTATTCATGTACACATGATGAAACATTTATTTGAAAATATCAAACCTATCATTTAATTTAGACAGGTTTCTTTAGTGGACATAAAAGGTAAGAATATTTATGGGACTGATTGTACAGGGTGTCCGAGAATTAGTTTAAGAACCGGAAATGGGGGGGGTAGCTGAGACGATTCTGAACCATAATTTCTTTTGCATAAATGTCGGATGGTGCTCCGTTTTTAAATTATTAACAAAGCACCATCTGACATTTTTGTAAAGGAAATTGTGGTTTAGGGATGATTTATCAGGGATGATTCTATATATGTGATCAGCGAAGATATGTTAAAGAAACTTCCCTTAAAATTGACCTTGACCTTTGAGTATGAAGGAAACGAAGGAAAATATTCCTCGAGAAAAGAAAGAAAAAAGGTTTGGAAAAAGTGATCGCGTTAAAATTAGTAACAATGTTTGCACGCATCTATGTCATTATTGGTCAGACGTTAGGAGTCTTTGTCCATTAAAGTAGCTCCATTAAATGAAGACTGAGGTCAGTTCACGTGCGCCAAGGCTCTGCAGCAGGCAGTAGAGCGACAACGAGTTCTACTTTGGGAACAGCTTTAAGTTTGAGGGCTCTGAGAGAAGCAGAGTCGAGTATGGTGTTCCACTCAGCATCTAGTCGAGTCCTCACGGTGAACGCGTCACTGCCACTGGCGTACATACTTTTTTTCTCCCGCATTTCTCTGTACTTTGTTTATTACCATAAAGGGGGAAGAAACGGTAAAAAAATGATTTTCTACTCTTTAGTGAATTTTATAAATGAAATAACTTCTTTTATGTATATATTATTAATTTTTCAACACTCAGGATCAGGCAAGCACACACTATTATTATTGATTCAATTTTTGGTTGTTACCATAAAGAGAGAAGAAACGCTGAAAAAATGATTTTCCTACTCTTTAGTAAATTTTATAAATGAAATAATTTCTTTTAAAGCGTATCTCTTATCCATGCATTATTAATTTTTCAACACTCAGGATCAGGCCAGCGTACAGTACCATTATTGATTTAATTTTTGACTCATTCTGGCAGGAAGAATTCATCCGGATCGTATCAGGAATTTTCGCTCGTCGAATATCGCAGTTATATACCTGCCACTGTTTTCTTTCATCCTGGTTTTCTCCATCGGAGGATTTCCTTGCTTCCATTGCATTTCTTATATCCGACAATATTGAAACGAAACGCGAATTATGTTTTCGTTTCGCATCGACAGGATATTGAAACAATTTGTTCGCTGGAGGGTTTCTCGTGCGCGAGGTGGGCGAGAGTATCGCATATTAGGGAAACTATTTTTTTTTTTTTTCTTATTGCGGGAAACGTGTCTAGCGACGACCGCGACGAAGATTGCACCTGCGACGGTATATCAGATAAGACGGTCCCAGGGATTCATCCACTGAAAAGGGAATTTAAATTGAAGCAAGATGGAGTTACAGCAACTTTGTGAATACGAAACAGTCGAGGCATGCCGCCTTTGTGATATTCGCTCACCGACGAACTTTCTTAAATGGATTTCACGGAATAGTGATATGACGATGCCGAAATTTCCTGCGAGTCGAGGAATGTAGGTTATGCGGGAATATTCGGTTGGGAATATGGGGATTAAGAATATGGGGTACCCTCCGATTGAGATGATTTTTTTATCATAGATAGCCCCCCTCCATCCAGGAGTCGGTGCAAAGAACACTTTTTGGGAGTTAAGGGTCAAGACGACCGCCACTGTAACAACTAGGTCAATCACTATCTACGGTAAAAAAAAACCAGCTCGATCGGAGGATACTCAATTTTTTTGAATCGTTTTTATTGGGATCGATCATCAATAATAAGATGATCTCTGATGAATTCTGCACGAAATATCAACACAAATATTTTAATACGTAATGATTTAAAAGAATTTTTTGTGAAACTCAGATTTGAATACATACCGAAGAGGATTTCAGTAGTATGAGTGATTTTAGTCAGACATGAAGTATTGTGTAACTCATGCATCTGACAGTGAGTTGAAATAACAT
>NC_071979.1:4751158-4773775 GCF_026283585.1 Hylaeus volcanicus
GTACATACCGAAGAGGATTTCAGTAGTATGAGTGATTTTAGTCAGACTTGAAGTATTGTGTAACTCATGCATCTGACAGTGAGTTGAAATAACATTGAAATCTGTTACAGGTTTCGTCAGAAAAATGTTTATTAAAAACGAAAAACTAAACAAAAAATAAAAAAGCGAACTAATCGGACTCGGAGAATCGTGCGAACATGGCAACAACCAACGGTACCGTGAATTAAAAAACATATGAACGCAGAACTGCATTCACCAACCGTTGCTATCGAATACATCGCACGTGTCTCATCTGTTTGTGTAACGTTTTATACACAGTACTGTGTGAAAGACTTCGTATGTATTACTTTACATCGTTTTTCGTTACGCAAATGCATTCATAAATACAGCACTGTACAAGGATATTTCACATTTTGATCACCCTGTGAATAGGAAGAAATTCAAACGTTTTCTGCACAGACGAAGGTATCGATGTTTGAAAAATTGCTTAACAGCCACGGAGCCTAGCGCGCACAGTAATGCGATTGGCGTTTGCGATACCGGTGAACGGAGAAAAAAAGTAACAGAAGGGTTGACCAATTATTGGAGAACTTCTTTTTTTCCGTGTATTATATGCGCCACGTTTTCGATGTTTTCCATTGGATGGGCGTGTCTCTCGCTTTCAACATCGGCTTTGCAACGATTATTATTCATGTCGATATCAGGATATCGAGTTACAGGTTGTCGCTTAAACGTACCCCAATGAAGAGGACAGTGACAGAGGAGGAAATAATTTACGTCTGTCAATTACAATAAATAATCACGTTCATTTTCATTATCTTAAATGAACAATCACGTGGTGGCCATTATTTCGTTGTTATTTCTTTTTTACAACCCTCCTTCAAATTGTGAAAAGCAATCGTAATGGTATAGAGTTGTAAAATGAATAAAATAAAAAAAAATATATAATTAAATTATGTGTCTAATAAATAATTGTTGACGTAGAATAAAACTTCTATCTTCTGTGATTCGAAGTGCAAGGTTACTCTTAGAAATATTTATGCAATGGTGTGACAACGTTCAAAGATTCCTTCGAAGCGAAAATTCAAAGGAACAGGAGAAATAGTAGGAAACATTGTATCCCATGCCATTCTACGATCGTTTTGTCAAGAGAACGTTTGGATCCATTGAGTAGTCACCTTACGGAACATACAGAGGGCACTTACTTACGGAGCATTTGCATTTGACTCGGACTCTGCGAGGATGACACCCACTACATATCACGAGAAAGCTTTCCGACCAATTTCACGGTGTACCTACGTGCAGAGTCGGTCTGTGCGTGTTAACGCATACCTACAACGGAATTTTCGTTCCTTTTGGACAGATACTCGAGTATGAAGAACGTTTAACGAGATGATACGGTGCCAACTCACGCTGCTAATTATCCGTGTACCCGGTATTTCTGCCAGCGAAAGTATTCTTTTCACGAACCTTTTGATTATATCCAGCAAAATATACGTGATGTTTTTCTAGACGCGCTAAGGAGCAGTAAGAATATCGCAAAAAGCAAGTTCTGATATTTTGAAAAGAAAATTGTTAACTGTAGACAAAGTGTCACAGAGAAAGTATTCTTGGAAAAATAAACATCGTGTTTCGTGTTTTTAGCCATTGAGCATTTGTATACTTATATAGCTATGCATTTATATATTTATGTACGTCTACATATATTTATTGTAATATTTATAATAATTTACTTAAATGAATCAATGTTTTCTTCTTTGCTGAAGAATATCGAATTAGCGAGTGGATGAAAGTTTTATTATATTTTGAGCAATACAAACAGAAATATATTAGTATGAGAAGTTAAGCTCGCGTAAGAAATATAATATATTATATTTATCAAAGGCCTCCGAAACTTCTCCTACGTGGAACGAGTAAATTCTAAAAACTCATTTCATTTTAGAAAGCGTCGAATGGTATCGCAACAATTCTGTGCCGTGTCGTTAACACTTACATAACAAATGTCGGATAATACAACGAATTCATTTACCGGAGAGCGCTTCGCGTTGGTAAAGTAAACCCGCGTTGCTTTGTTGTTTGAAACGTTCACTTTTACAAGTAAACGAATCCTTTCACGGTGGCATCGTAATGGAGGCATGTTGGCTGAAAAGGAACCAGCAAAGCCAGAGAAATCGGCCATACTGAATCGTGGTCTACACGTTTGCTCATTTAGGAAACTTAATTATTCTTGGTATGGTAGTGTCGACGCTGGATACAAGCTGCGGCGAAGAGAATGTTCCTCTTATTCGCCGCATACTAGCATAATGCCATAACATTGTTTCGACTCATTTCTCACTGCGCGGAGATTGAAATAAATCCTGGAGTTACGTAATTGTCGCATATTAAATAGGTACTATGAATAATACGAATGCCAGTGTAATGTATACACTATTAAGTACAGCTAATAACAAAAATAGAGTATGAAACTAGTTTGGATTCGTAGGTTTATAATTTAATTATTTAAAAGCGAGTCGCTATCGTTGTCGCTAATGCAATCATCTGTGCCAAAAAGCGATACTATTAAATTGTCGAGAGCTTTCCACGGATTTCTCCGCAATCGTAGAGAACCGAAAAAGGGGACGTCCCAGATTTCGTCGGTCCAAAGTGGACCATCTTTCTTCTGCGCCTTGTAATGTAATTGTATTCTTTCGTCGTTCTGAAAAGGCCCAATTGGAGCAGTAGTTTCTTTGTGTCCGGAGTTTTCTTCCCGAAGCTCGACAACGAGCTTGCCCAACAATTAAGCCGTGTAAAGGGTGCGCTTTAACGATCGCAGCATTTCAAATTAGTATTTTCAGCGCATTGGAAAAAGTTTCTTCCGAGCTTTCCGCGAAACATCCTCGATTCGTCTAGTTTAAGAAGTTTCGAATTTCCATAAAAGATTTAATCCTCTTTCCGCGTTTACTTCACTTTGGGCGCGCTTAAAATTTAAATCCGTTTTAAATGTACAAAATGGCACCCGGGGATGCTTGGCGATGCTTAATTTTCACGCCAGACGTAAACTGGAAATTATCATTTATGATTTATACCAGATTGTCGTTTCAAAGTTTCCGAATCAGGTTCATAAATTCGTAACTATTTATTTCCGGTATCTCCCATAGTATAAATTCCATACTATATGGATTGCATTTGTTAGAGTTTTTAACAACGAAAACTAATTATGGTTCTGCATCAAGGAATGAGTATACTTTGGCTAGAATATCATTTTTATAAATACACAATTATTATGACTTTACTGCTTTATTGTTTTATTATTATGACCAAACTACTTTGTGATGCTTTGCTCCGACATAACTTCCAAACACGGATAGGTAAAGTAACTACTAGCATATTTTTGCGTGTAATATCTTTTACATAAATGCACGTTTAAATTTTGTTTAATCCCCAATATTTTGTTTAAATTTATATACAGTCCTAAACCCTGAGATTGAAAATATTTCGATGTCTGCTAATATTAATTATATTTATAATAATTTACTTAAACGAAGCAATGTTTTCTTTTTTGCTGAAGAATATAAAGTTAGCGGGTGGATTAAAATTTTATTATAAAATATTTATAAAATATATTAGTATGAAGAGGTTAAGATCATGTAAAAAGTTAAATATATAAAAGTACAATATATTATATTTATCAACATATTTATCAGATATCGTGATATCTGTTAGCTGGAATAACTAAAAATTAATTTCTGACAATAATTACATTAATTACCAACAATATTTGTTCAAGCCAAACCAATTACGTTTCTTTTGAGTAGCTTCGTATGCGGACGGCCTAATAGTTCCCGAGATATTGGACCCCATAAGTTTTGTCCCGCTAGACCGCTGAAATATCACACTGTGCAGCGCCTAAATTAAGCGCATGTAATTTAAGCTGACAGTTTGCCTCGTCGATTCGACGGTGACGTTTACACTGCCTCGAGGTAAATAAAAGTTACTTTAAATTGCTTGTTCAGTCACTGGCGTTCCGATACGTAATTACTGGATGTGTAGCATAATCGAACGTGCTTCGAGCGCGGCGACCGAAGGAACAACGTGCATCGCGCCTGACAAACGACGTTGGTTTAATTTATTTCCCAAGCATGCACGATAATTTCATTTACGGCGATGTAACTGAATTATTTTCACGCTAGAACATGCCTGAATGCTTTCTGTCGGTTCAACTAGCGACGTGGATGCGCTATCTTAATTAATTACTGCGTGCTGGAAAGAACTTAATGAATTTCGTACAATGCCGTGTCACCGTAAAGAACCGCACACATGAATCGCATCCCACCTTAAAAAATGAGATTTAACGAAGCGAGTAATCTACTCGAAAGCCGTATCGCATCGTTAATTAGTTGACTTTTGATCTTGGCTTTGGTTAACAACGTATTTCGTTGGAGTAATTATGGGGTAACGCGCGAGTGTGATGGATTTATAATGAATTGTTTGTTTGTTCTCTCTTTATTCTCCCAAGTGCGATGAATGGACCGATTTGTGACTAAGTTATTGAATTATTAGGCGACTACATGTATAATAAGTCATTCGTAGCTAAAATGTGATTGGGTACATATTTTTAAAAACTAACGAAACTCGCTTATTTATATCGGCGCAATAACTGTGCAACAATTAAAAATCACTGCTTTGCTTGTTTCATGTTTCATGTTGCATATAAGATCAAGTTCGAAGAGATTAATATTGGGTTGTCCGGAAAGTTCATGCCTATTTTTAAGAAAAATTCAAAGGCATATTTGAATTTTGATGTGTATTTATTGAATTATGTATGTAGCATTTTGTTCCACAACCTTTCCACCTCTTAAGGACCGTACACATTTCATTTGTTTTCAGCCATTCCGATATATTCAGACCTGTACCGCCTACTAAAAATCGGCATGAACTTTCCAGACAGCCCAATATACAATGCATTACTTGTCATATTCTCTCAGCTCAACATCACTTCAGCAGAACCTGAATTATTAGTGTTCCAGCGAACGGAATCGATGGGCACTGAGATAAACTGTCGTATTTCGTGTTATTCTAGAGTTTGATTATCTTATTTTGAGCTCCTATAATCGGTCTTTTTTCGTTTCTACTCAAGAGTCTGAAATATTTAAGCCTAGAATCGAAAGATTGAGTAAATTTTACTCCTTACGTTACCTTTTCTTACTTCTTTAGACTTCATTGAAGACATATATTTAAAATTTATTGTTATTTTTAATCATATACCTTATTCCTTGATATTTTATGTACTAATGAAAAGAAAAACTTGGGTATTTTGAAAAGGAGTAAAAATTACTCAATCTTTCCATTAAAAGACCAAACCTTTCCATTCTAGGGTTGATAATACAGATGGTGCTATAATTATGCTCCACAGTGTACAAGTCTTCTAAAACTAGTATTTCCACGTCGTGAAGAAAATGATGGCGTGTGGCATCTTCTTGTCGTCCACCGTTGCAAGCTTTCTGCGCGTAAGAAAGGTCGAACAACCATCTGTGTTTATGAAATATTTAAGGAACATCTCGCAATCCTCTGGCGAACTCTTAGATCGCTGAAAGTTTACGCGCAAGAAGCTGGCTGAAATTGCTTATGGCGCGATAAAAAGTCGCGGAAACGCTCGGTGCATCTTCGCGAGCGAATCGATTCCATAGCTCTGGCCCAGTTTCAGCCAATTATCGTCGTGTTTCTTTCTTTTCCCTCTTGCACCTGGCAACTTTTTACGCGTTAAGTGAGTGGTTGGAGGACTTGGGAACAAAACGAAAATCGCCGGGTAGGAGGAGACCCCCGCCCCCCCCCCCCCCCCCGCCACCGCGATGCCACTTCGAGGAATAGAAGGCGGAAATGAAATTTCATTAGCAATGTAAATACGGGCCGTTGGGCATTCTACTGTAACGTTTTCAAGAACTGCCGGGTAGACGTTGCCTACGCTTTCAGGGTGCGCCTTCTTTGAAGTCATTATCATTTTGCTCTGCGTCGCGCGAAATGTGTGCAACGTCTGACGCGATACTTGTTTTATTTTCAAGTGCAACAAGACTTCGCGCGCGTAGTTTGCGAATGTATACTGTAGAAAAATTTAGTCTTGGTAAAAGTGAAAGAAAATATTAGGTGCGTAAAAAAGTTCTGAGCTTTGAGGTACAGAATTCAATCTTTATTTAAAGACGAACTGAAAGATATCAATCTACGAAGTATTTCTCGTTTGAATGTCAGCCGAACGTCAACGCTTTGCAATTGCAAAAGGGTACATATCTGTTTGTGTTACGACGATAAAAATGAATACGGAAGCAGTATACGAAGCGTTTACATTCTTGTTACGTCTCGTACCGTTTTCTCATATCAGCCCTATTCGTAACTTTTAAAGTTAATTTTTGAGGCTAGGAAAGCGTGATTGGATCTTTAATCAATATATAGTTTAATTAAAGAGATAAGAAACGAACAATATAATTATAAAAAAATATATGAGCAAATGAAAGAAATAAATTGTATACACACAAGAAAAACAAAAAAGAACCGAACGTATTTCATGTTCTTTTAGTAGGTGGTAGCATAGCATGCCACTAATCTGTAATATAATAAGGCGCGTTATTCAATAGGAACCTTTCAGATGTTAAATCTTTTATCGTGTGTGCCTTATTTTAAAACAGTGTTTGTGATGGAGAGTCCGAATAACAGAGCGTTTGGTTAACAGAGAATTTGGGTAATGAGGGTTTGGATATTCGAGGTTCTACTGTACTAAATTTTCACATCCAGGTAATAACAAAAGCACTTGGACTATTCGTGACGTTTGCATTCGTCGTTTTATAATTTCACTTTTTCTCTTCTCTCCTAGCGCCGGAAAACACGCGCTCGACTCATCTTCGTTTATGAAAAAGCTCTTTCAGGAGAAGGGAAAATGTTTGCTTTCGCGCGCATCCCTTGCTCTATTGTTTCCTAATTCGCATTGTTTCGGCGAAACGTAAACACTTAGCACTGGCTGTCATTCTGAAACGTTGTTTCCAAGTCGGTGTTATTCGTAATATAATTTCTCGCGAGATTAGTCCTTCCCGAAATCGTGTTTATCTTTGTTCATAGTTCTCGCCGTACGTCGAAAATCGTTCCACTTCGCATTCAGTTTCCATTGAGCGCGATACCTTTGAGAATAATACGAGATATTAAAACGCCAGCAAGCTTGTCGTCTTTGTTGGGCTCATTTTGAATGTATTAAGAATTATTAAACGGCTCGGAAGTATTACGAAGGGAAGAAATATCAAAGAAAATTAAACTTCCTTCCTCGCTTAATCTCAGCAGCTCGTTAAACGTAAAAGTCTTTATCGTGAAAAAACTCCTGATTGCTAGTGTGCACATTTTTCGTAGAAGAAATCTAGCCCCCACGAGCAATTAATTTTCCACGATGAAAAACTATTCAGCGTTTCTTTCATGTCCGCGTACAAAAATGTATTTATTAATTTCTTTGAAATGTCACCGGAAATGAAAGCAACACGTGCACGTCATGGTATTATTGATTTTGTCGTACCAACTGACCCGTTATTTCATTCCCTTTGCTGCTCTCCTCGCAAAATTCATTTAGAAATTACAAGCGGAAGTTTAATCATAAATTACACTTCGTACGTCGATCTGATCTTTCATTGGTAGACTGTGGGTAAATTGAGTATTGGCACACATCTTACGTTAACTATAAGGAGTTCGTCAAATGCTCGCAAAGTCGTCTAGAGTTGCAAAGGGTTAATATACCACTTTAATTAATACATAGAGATATTTAAAGCAAATTGTGCGTGCCAGTACTCTTCGCATGTAAATACGTTAAGCTCTGATGAGGAAATCAAGGTCTGATGAGAAAACTCGCACGAGTTTAAACGATTTCATTTATTTGTTTCTGTTAACGAAGCGAATTCGATGCATCCTTTATTAAATGTCACAATATGAGAATATTACAGAGGTATGGACACGATATCACTATCATTGGAACATTATTACGACCACGTTGCAAATTCATTTTTGTCGAAATAATTTCGATTGTGGGTTAAATTTAAGTCGATAACGGGAATGTTGATACGCACACACCAAATATGATTTTATTCTTTCGATGTTTGATTTCCGTCAATATTTTTTTAAGCTTGTTACACGCTCGCGTGTCGGTAGAATAATGTTAATATTTACCTTGGAAATTGGTTATGTCAGTAAAATTCGACGGGAGATTTTTCGATACGAGACGAAAATTTCGTTTTCCCATGGTAACTGTTGATCCCTGGGAACAAAATGAAACTTTGGGCGAACCGAAAAGGAAAAGACGACGAATTCGCTTCTCTGGCGAGCTTTTCCCTTTTCTGAAGAGGTCATTACTTCGAGTGGCCTCGAGCAGTTCCGCGTTATACATCGCTGGCATGATAGCGACGAGACCCATAACATTATTTATTAACAAACGCTACAAATCGTCACTTTTGAAATTCGTCTAAGCAAAAGAATAGTTTTACTGCCGTGTCTCTCTATTTCGCTATTAGACATAGTACACGATTGAAACTTTTGTCTTCTTGCACATAAACCATCCATTGATTGTATGTTCTGTGTTTATTATTTTACAGAATTGTGTCTAAACTTCACTAAAGTTGAATGCTTTGAATTGTTTCATTTTCGTTACGTGGCTGCCTGTAGCAAAATAAACAATTAACAGTATAATACTCAGTTATTATTTAGCGCTGTACTAAATTTGATAGGACTAGATCAGAATATTTTACGTAATCTCACTTTTTAACAGACTTCGGAAAGGAGGAGGTAACTCAATTCGACATCTATTTTTTTTTTTTATTTTGGAGAATGTCCTGCATGAATTTTTCGTTTCCTAACAAGAATGATCACTTTTATGCATCCTCCTTTCACGTGGCTATATCAACGAAGAAAATGATTAAAAATAAACAACAATTATCTTTATTACATATCTATTAGGGGGACCAGAAAGTAATGTCGTTTCTTTTACATTAAATTCAAACAAACAAATTTATAATATGTTTTTACTTTTATATAATTAAATTACTTTTATATAATTGTCCTCGTTATCAATAACCTTCTGCCATCTAGTCTGCAAATTTTCAATACCTGGTCGATAAAAATTGATTGGTAAATAATAAACTGGTAAATAATAAACAAGTATTTGCATTCGCGGAAACGACATTACTTTCTGGTCCCCCTAATAGTATTACTCCATAATTATTCGAAGTTTCAGAAGTGAAACTCTGTAGGAGTCATCTTAAAACCAATTACGCTATTCTATGCATCCGGTACGTTTCCGTTAACGGCTTCGTTTATTTAACGACAGCCACGCGATTATATTGACTTTTGCGACGGTATCGACAGACCGATACACGAGACGACCGGTTTCTTGTCACGCGAACTCGCATTCGCGTGAATAATCTGAACGCATTGCGAGCACGTGAATTATGACGCTATTGGATTTCAGCGTTGTAGCGCAGACACAAAAGCGAAATCAAAATGCAATCGATGTTGGCGCAGCTGCCAAGTTTCGTGAAAATGTTCAAATGCGATTTCGGCCGACGCGGGCGCATGGAACGTCGAAAGAAAAAAATACATTGCCCCATTAACTACAGTTGATTGATCGCGGGTGTTGATTGCGAGTTAACGATGGCGTTGGCATTCGTGCCTCGGTGAAACGGACAGTGCTCGGGTTTTTTTGAAAGTAATTGGTATCACCATAGGGGCTCTAGTTTCTCTTTCAAACTTTTACACTACAACTATTTTTTTTTTAGTTTGTCGTCAGCCGAGTCGAATACAGTTTATGAGAAATATATACTTCGAGTTTTAAGGGGCGCTCTGGTTTGAACGACTGAAATATTGCCGAATTTCTGGAATCTTTTCTCTTGAAATGGTAATCTATTTTATACAGTAATATTAATATCGAATGTGTTACTCACTTTTGGAAAAATTTGCTCGATTTGGGTTAATTTTGATTCGGAGCATTGTACTTGCCTACTCTGTCATGGGAATATGCCAACATTTATGAACATTTGTAGAACTATAAGAGTTGCCAGTAGCGGGTTTCATTATTCGTATGCTGTTTTGTAGATACGAGAAACACACGCAACGTTTGTTTCAACCTTTTTCGGCTATCTCTCGTTCCGCGGCAGCTATTCCACGAAACAGAAAAAAAAACTGCATTTTTGTCAAGGGTAATGGTACCGACGAGAAATGGTTGCACGTTACGGATGAACTATTCCACTTGTACACAGTGTTTCACAGTTGTCTCAAGTTCTTGGTTCCATTGTTAACCTACGATACCGTGGAAAAGTCTTAGACTGGTACAGCTTCTACATCTTTATCTCTGAAGAAAGAGTACAAATTTTGATTTAACTTATATACGTATTTTATTCTGATATAAAATTCCATTACTTCTTGGAAATATTGTGCATTGCGTAATCATTGTGTATCTAAGTTAAATTTTAATTTAAATATAGTTACGTAAAACTCAGGAGAGGACAGCTCAGAATTAACCCTTAGAAGCCTGATTTTCCAAATTAAATTTAAGAGAATATGAATTGTATTTATTATTTGAACAATTTTGACAGCTGACGTTTATTTTTTTAACTTTTGTTCAAAGGACCATTATGCAATGGTAACGTACATACAGTCGAATATTAAAAACAAACCAATCGCAAGTGTACAATTCGATTTAAAAGTCCGTCGAAATTTTTGGTTAAATCCACTGCGTTCGTCACGCGTTAAAATTACTCGACTATATTTAGTATTTACAAATTAATTTCGCAGCCCTTGCATACTAAAGTGAAGCAATTGCACAGCAAAATGAATGAAATGCTCGATTATTCGGACTTGCAGTACCTGTACTTAGGTTTTCAAAGAATTTGAAAAAAAAATTGTCGATATCGTCGAATCGACGAGTGAAAATACAAAGCACGTTTTCTCGCATTCATAACCAGTCGCATCGAAACGTATTTATTTTCGTCGAGTGTAACGTGAATTTAAATCGTGCTTTTGTAAAATGCATGCCAATGGAAATATTTTACGAAGAACTGTTCTCTGTCTCTCTTTTCGATATGAAATTGCAATTTTTTTTTTTAGATTGTGTAAAAGTAATTTTTTGTAAGAAGTGGTTTATACAAAGTGTTTTGAATTAAACTGCAGTCTGTTTGATCCAGTCCAAGTAAGATGAGACACGAGTGTAGACTGTAGGATAGTCGGTGAGTGCACACGCCATTGACCAAGACACAATTCCAACAATTTTTCCATTAACGGTTAGAGGACCACCAGAGTCACCCTGTGAAGAAAATTATTTTAATTTGTATAACCTATTAGGTTGTCCCAAAAGTCTCTTTCCTTTTATTAATAATTGATACATACACAATATTTTATGTTTTATGTTACATCACAAAATTGTGTACAATTCATTTCGCTCCATTACTGTTACAGCATCAATGTCTAAGAAATTAGATTGTCTATTTATATAAACACTGACACAGAAAATAATTGAATGCAACTCACGAAAGAAACTTTTAGGGCAACCTGATACTTTCAACGTATTATTTAAAATTATTAATGACTGAAATGAAAATTGTGATTAAAATGATATTGTTTCAATATCTGGAAGTATCGCTCATAGTAACGATTGTTTTAATGCATGAAACTATTTAGTAAAAATTCTAACTTAGCGAGAGTCACCCTATAAAAAAAGCATATGATTCACTCAAATAGTCGGTAAAATAATATAGTATTAACAATTTGTAATTTTTAAAATCGTAGTTATTAACGTTATTAAAAATAATAGTAAAATTGTAACTCACGTTGCACGATCCTTTCTCGACTGATGGATCATTGGCACAGACTTGAGTGGGTCGAACGGTTTTGCCTAAGACTCCGTAAGTACTTTTGCATTTAGCTTGATCAGCTATGTAGAGTTTAGCCTTCAAAAGTTGTTTGGTGCCTGGCCCGCCCAGCTTTATAATTCACGGTTAACTTTATAATCGATACGTATTGATACTTGAAACTTGAAGTAGTTGTTCCGTGGGTTTATTTAACAGAGGATTTTAACGAAATTTCGCTTGTTTGTTCTTTAATTAAATATGAATGATACGAGCCTATTTCAATTTCAATTAACCACCCCAATTTTATGAGAAACAATATTAAAATTTTATAATTTTGTCACAGACTTCGATTATCTTGTATTTTAAGTTCGATAAGGTATACTTTAGAACGTGACTATCTCGAAACAACTACTTTAAATATTAATAATCGAATGTAATTTGAAACTCACGTGGATATCACCCCATCCCGATACGACAGCTGGTGTGTTATTTGGGATGACTTCGTTTACTTTTGGCAGGGAAACAGGGGCCACGGTTCGACTCATCACGAACGGAGTTTTCAACTGTAAAATTAGATATAAGAACTGGAGCACCTCGTTTATTCATAGGACGTTTAGTTTCAAAAATAAAAATTAAAACCTTAGAAAACCTTTTTCTCTGAAATTCAATTTTTGCAACGAACCTCTACCTTTTCAATTCTTATTTTCGAAACTAAGCGTGCTATAAGTAAACTGTAAATATAAACAAATTTCGTCTCATCGTCCCCTATAAGTTGATATTTTTCAAAAATTGATTTAATGGATACCAACATTTCTCCGAGTCTATTTCTCGAGTATAAAGATTCACTTACCTTTATCAAGGCTATGTCGTTCACCCAGGAATCTCTGGAATTGTATCCTGCGTGTACAATCATTTTCTCGACCTGGTGTACCGACGTGCGGCTATCCAAACTCACAGTCCCCGCGACAACCTCGATGGGGTAGCTTTGCCTGTCAACGGTATCGCAAATTCAACAATATTGTTCCTAGGTTAGAGAACAATCAGAGATTTCGCTTCACGGAAATTTACGAAACTTACTCATTGACGCAGTGCGCTGCTGTGAGGACATAATTTTCATTAAGCACCGATCCACCACAAAAATGATACTCGGATCCCTTGGTTTGGAGAGATACCTAAATCGTGACAGTAATATCTCTTTGTAAATTATCGTTCCACGATATTTTTCAATTTCTTTTCATACGATTCTCTCAATCTCGTTGAACGAAATTTATTTCTATTTCTATTTTATAATTTCAGAGCTTATTATGATGTTAAATTGAAAAGAATTTAAAATCATTACAATGTTGTCATCTGATAATTCTGTGTTTTCTGATATCTCTATGTTTCTTTTTATTTTTCTTTAATTTTATTGACTGAAGTTTATTTTATCACGACGAAAGTTGAAGTTAACAATTCAGCAAAGATAGCAATCATTTCTGTTACATACTTGTTTTCATTTACCTGATATGGAATTTCACCTAGCTTCACAGATTCACCATTTACGATTCTAGGGTCGAACTGGTACGGCACCGCAGCTGCAATTATACGATAATAATATTGTTATTAGATTATGAGTGTAATTTCATCGATTATTGTTTTAGGAATATTGATAACTAAATATAAATTTATTGGTTTTACAGCAACAGCATAAAATAACATTACTAAATGTAATTTTTCTACGTTCAGGTCCTGATTTATCAGTTAATTAAAGGTAAAACTGTATAAAGTATATAATATATTTCATGATAATAAAATTTATGGCAAAATTAGCCGACGTTCTACAAACGGGAGTGCGTTTCAGCGACTTACCATTGCAGACTGTCAGTAAGACGAAAAGTGAAATTATTACTAGAGACATGTTCGTTCGCTTACTGCGTGGAAGAGGTAATGTGAACACGAGTCAATAATACGCATTAATCTGGACATTATATACCAGCAGATTAGCATCTAGAAGACATCACTATGACACAGTAATCATTTTTATTTTGAGTACAATCGAGATAATTTATCAGAATTATTTTTACTCTCGATAAGCAGTATCAGTGTCATTTCATTTGAGATTATTGATCTAGCGGAATGAAACGGAAATGAGGATGCAGTAATCGTGATATGGTTTATATCTGAATCATCAGTTTTATTATCTGTTGTAATATCTGAAAGTACAAACATGTTTTACGTACAAAATTTTTAAATTTTTAAAAAAGATTTAAATATTTCTCTCGTGTTTTCAGTTCGTCGAGGATTGTAATTATTTTTAATTTGCAATGCTACTTTAATCGATTCCAGTTGTTTTAATATTCGCAGAAATGTAGGTGGAAGATTCGCATTTAAGAATATTTAAGAACAGATGTTCGGATAAAGTATCGCTTGGTGAAACTTTCTCGAATCAGACTGCATTCTTCGCGATCCAATCCAAGTGAGACGTGACGCGAGTGTAAACTGTAGGATAGTTAGTGAGTGCACACGCCATAGACCAAGACACGATGCCCACAATTTTTCCATCGACAGTGAGAGGACCACCAGAATCACCCTGTGAAGAAAATTATTTTAATTTATGTAACCTACTTTCAACGTATTATTTAAAATGATTAATGATTGAAATGAGAATTGTGATTAAAATGATATTATTTCAATATTTGGAAGTATTACTCATACAGGGGTAGCAACGATTGTTTTAATGGATGAAACTATTTAGTAAAAATTCCAACTTACGTTGCACGCTCCCTTTTCGACCGAAGGATCATTGGCGCAGATGTGTGAGTCGTAAACGTTTTGGTATACACGTTTGTAAACATTCCTGCAATTAGCTTGATCAGCTATAAAGATCCGCGCCTTGTACAGTTCCTTCGTAGTTGATCCGCCATACTGCATAAATCAATGTTAATGTTGCATTCGGTGTACAAAAATTGCAAAATATGTATAGTAATTAAATTTTGGAATTTATAACAATTATATATGCTGTTTAAAAATAAAAATTCTAACGTTTATAATCTTTCAGGAAAGGTTTATCTGTTTTTTGCATCGAATCTCTTTATTAGGTAATAAAGCGTTATTGCAATATATTATAAACGAAAAGATTCAGTACACTAATACGAGATTTCTGAGAGCGGATTGGTGCTTCGATTTTAGTTGTTGCTTCTCTAAAATTTCATTATTTAATTCGATATAAATTGATACTTACGACATCAGAACCCCATCCTGATACTACAGCTGGTGCGTTGACAGGAATAACATCGGTTGCTTTCGGCAGAGGAACTGGAGCAACACGTGTGCTTGTCACGAACCTCGTTTTCACCTGTAAAATTGATATCATTTATGCATAAATATTCGAATAATCATTGGTTAGATCGAACCTTAAAAAATTAAAATAATAATGTATATAAGTAAATAGTATAAATCAATAAACATATATAAATAATGTATATATCTTTAGCCTCAGCCCGCTGATTCAAATGGAACGTTCGAGTATAACGATATAATATTCAATTCGTGCAAAGCTTATGAAAATTATCAATAAATTTGTACGCCGAGATTGTCATTCAGATCGTAATACCATAAGCCAAGCAAATTAGTATTTATCAGTTTTTTTTTTTTAAATCGATCGAAATACAAATCCTTAAATATCTCGAAGTGAGATTATGTTAAAAAGAAAGCAATTCATTCGCCGAGGAAAATTACATACCTTGATCAAGGCTACGTCGTTTATCCAGGAGTCTCTAGAGTTGTACTTCTCGTGGACGATAATCTTTTCAACCTGGTGCACTGAAACTCGAACATTGACGTTTACAGTGCCAACAACGACTTCGATCGAGCTGGGAGTTGTGCTGTGAATAATATCGCAGTCTTTAGTATAATTAGTGTTCAGAATTACTTAGTAATGTGGCGTATCTGATCGTTTGGCTGATATATTGAAAAGGCTTTATAACGTCGCCCGTGTTACTTTAGTAATTGAGTGTTCCGCTCGATTGAACATTACTGAACTTACCCTTGGACGCAGTGCGCTGCTGTGAGGACATAATTTGCATTAAGCACCGATCCACCGCAAAAGTGACGGTTCGATCCTTTGTTTTGAAGCGATACCTACATTGCAACGGTGATAACTCTTTAGTGATAACTCCGGGACCAAAATGTGATATTTATATTTGGCCTGAGCAATACATCGCAGTATTTATGCTTTGTATATTAATGAATATATTTCTGTTTTGTAATTTGTAAGTTTATTACGATTTTCACTTGAAAGATATACTTCTTTTTTATTATCAAGTATTGCATGTTCAAAACATTATTCTTATAAATACAAGGAAAAGTTAATAACAACGGGTAAAGAACATTTATTGAAAATTTGTTTTTCACTCACCTGATATGGAATTTCACCTATTTGCACCTTTTCGCCATTTATGATTCTAGGATCGAACCTGAATGGCACAGCGCCTGCTATTGTAATGATGATAACGTTATAATTATTAACCAAACATAACGCTCGAAATTGTTGTACTAACTGTTAATGGCGCGCATTGTAATTCACCGATTATTAGACCAAACGTGTTTTATGCATTTATGGCATGCACAAACGTAAACAATGTATATTGAATTTATCTAGCGCATTTGCACACATAGAAAATTAAATGGTATCAGTATTACATTAATTTATGAAATATATTTTACATACGTTCAATAAGTATGTTTTACAATACATTTTGCAATACGTTTGTCAGATTAGCATATACCATGAATGCAGAGTAACTAGAGTCAACTGATTCCATTGATTTTAGATTTTAATTTTTACGAATCAATATATATATAATTATAATGTTAAATTTTATTATTGCTTACCATTGGAGAGTGCCAGTACCGACAGGAGTGGAATTAATATTAGAGCCATGTTCCTTCGATCAGTGTGAGCAAGAGGTAAACGTCACACTGGGAACATGAGACAATATTATGCAGAAATCTAGACCTTATATACCTCAATAGCTCGTCAAAATGTCACGTTGAGGAATCATATTTATCTTGATTAGGATTCCGACTGAATATCTTCTTGATACATATTAGCACACTCATTGTTTTATCAAGACGATTTTTGTTCGATAAGCCAGTCGTGATACGATTTCCTCAATAACGATTGCTTGTCCTAGTTGAATGGAATGTCAACAGAAACTCATTACTCTTCGGATTTTTAATTGGTAAATAAGATTTTCTTAGTTTTTAATAAATACTATTTCTAAATGACACAAATTTATATTCGTTACTTTTACTTTATGTTGTACAATATTAAATTTAGTTACATTTAGTATCTATTTCGTAAACTATATAATTATTACGTAATAGTTGTGTTATTTATTAAAGGAAGAATATATTAGATAAGCAAATACATTATGGACATTGGTAAACAGAAGATATACTTCTTTTTTATTATCAAGTAAATTATCAATAAGCTAACATCGTTTCCTTATATGATTGCATGCTTCCATTGATAACACAACGATACGACAACAAATAACGACCTTTAGGATTCGTGGCACGCAAAGTTCGAATGTGTCGCATTCAAATAGTAAAATTTGACAAATCTTTGAAATCATTAACGATCATAGAACTTGCACTTAACTTTTACATGAGCTGTAAATATACTTTTGGTAATCGGGTATTACAGATTAAATTTAAATTAGAAGAAATATAATTTATTACAATAATAGATTCACAGAGATAATGTTACAGAACACTGAATTATGTTTTATTTTGTAAATGCTTCGTGTGACGTAATAAATAGATTAAACATCATTATTTGCAGTTAAGCTATACAGTACAAACGTCATTTTTATTACAAAGATGTTAAAATTATTTCGCTCTTGTTAAAACATCAGTCCTGTCTCGTACTCTTATCGCTTTTCATTTTTATTTCGCATTCCATTCGGCAGATTTACACTGCATGTGCCTTGATCCAATTAAGGTGGGCTGATACGCGGGTATAGACAGTGGGGTAATCGGTAAGGGCGCAACCCATGGCCCAAGAAACAAGACCAACGAGTTTTCCATTCACGGTCAACGGACCGCCAGAGTCACCCTGCAAAAACATCAAGTTTCATGTGCACACGTTAATTCAAGTGAAATCACAGATGTGAATCTCTTTGGTCGCTATGTAATAATTGTACTTCAAATAGACTAGGAGTTAAATGATTAGGTGTACAAATTAATTCTGTGCCTTTTCATTCGTTTATACCTATAATTTATGTGAAAATATTAATTCGACATTTTGTTACATTGAATTATTAGCCTTCTAAGATCTCAACCTAATGTTCATTATAATGAATCCATACAGGGTGTCCTAGAAGTAAAGAACCGAACATAGGGGTAGCTGAGACGATTCTGAACCACAATTTCCTTTGCAAAAATGTTGGTTCGTGCTTCGGTTTTGAATTATTAACGAGAAACCACCGACCAATCACAGCCAATAATAATTAAAACACGAAGCACCATCCAACATTGTTGCAAAGGAAATTGTGGTTCAGAATTGTCTCATCTTCTGGGACACTCTGTACACATTACGGTGGTCCTTATATTAGTGACTTTTAAATGATAACTAATGACGATAATTCTAAAACAAAGAGTCGAAATGTAACGAAGTCTAACTTGCCTGAAACTACAAAATTATCATCCTGTAATCTGTATATACATATTATTGACAAGCTTATCTATACATATTTGTCATTGAAAGAGTTTTTATATGCGAATATGAACGAACAATTTAGACTAATTGTGTGAAACTTACGTTGCAAGATCCTTTTTCCACGGTTGGATCGTACGCACAAATCTGCGAGTCGTAGATATTCAAACCCTCCTTTTCATACATGTATTTGCAGTATTGTTGGTTCGCGATCAAAATGTTCACGCGTTGCAGGTAAATGGTTGTAGGTCCACCTTGCTGTAATCACACCGAGTGCATTAAAATTTGGAAAAAGTACTTTTGAAGGAGATTAAATGAATTACATATTATTTGGGATTTTTCTACTTACCCATAATCTGCCCCATCCAGAGACCGTCGCCAGTTGATTGGCAGTGATATTCTCATTTCCTGTTGGAAGAGTGACGAAGGAAATCTGTTTCGACGTTGAGAATGGTTTGTCGACCTGTAATGAGAAAATAGGGAAATTAAAAAATATATTTCATGGTATTTAACTCTGTAGCTTTGATACGAGGAGATTCGGAGCACGTCATTTGCGAAAATCGCATATTCATATTCGTTACACATACTTTCAGGACGTCTACAGGTGTTCTACCGTACTCGAAGATTAAACAGTATGAATTTAGCAGATTCTCTTTCATTTTTTTTCATTGTATTACCAAGTATGCCTAATTTACTTTTTATTTACCTTGTCTCATGTACCCTTGCGTTAGATTTATATAAACCGCAGACTTACAAACATTTCTAATCGAGAATCACTGAAGTATAGGTAAATCAAAATAAAAAATTGAACTTTACCAAAAAACTTCTATGCAATGAGTTCAGTGTTCTGTTTTTCCCTTTACATGGATCACTATTATTCGTATCTTTTTTCATCGATGCGTAAAGGAAACATGTTTGTTTCACCACTGATCGTCACTTAATATTTAATTACCTTGAGCAACGCGATGTCGTTCTTCCAAGAGTCTGTCTCGTTGTACTTCTCGTGAACAATGATTTTCACAACATTATGCTCGGAAGCGGGCTTCGATAAATTTATCGTACCAGCGACAACTTTGATTGACCCGGGTTGTTTGCTGTAGAAAATAAATTCTTGCATAGTAAGTCGGTCTTTTACGAAAGCTCAAAATTTTCAAAATATTGAATCATATTTACCGAACGGAGCAGTGAGCAGCAGTGATGACATAATATTTATTGAGGACAGATCCACCGCAGAAGTGGAACGAGCTATCTTTGTTTTGAAGGGACACCTGTGAATTATTATAATAATTCGTGAATATTTTAATAATTCGATAACGTTTCCTTAACAAAGACTTTTATGTATGCAGTATGGAACACAGTATCAGTTGCTTTTTTAAAATATACACACAATAAACAACGGTATCTCTTAGAAGTCTCCTTGAGACCTTCGTTTGTTGTATTCTGAAGATATTTTTATTAATAATACCATACTCACTTGATACGGGATTTCTCCTGGTTTCGCGTCCTCCCCGTTCACGATCCTAGGATCAAACCTTCCCAGCAGCCCAGCTGTGTAAATAATAACAGTACACAATAATTAGTACTCGGTGATTGTGGATGCACCGTTGCTCATTATGCAGCTGACAGTGCTTGTTTTATTTATTAGCTTTCAACGATGCAAATTGTTGGGGAAAGGCAAGCTCAGCAGGAACGTAACGATTGTTTAAAGGGACCGATGAAGAACTTTTTGTAATATACATTGGAATTTTTACTCAAATACTAACAAAGTAGTTTCTTAATCTAATAATTATTAATCCACACTGTGCTCGTGAAATGATAACATTAAATCTATAGCACTGATCTTTAAGTTACTAAGAATCAATGGAAATAATTTACGATGAATCATTTTTGACAGCTTTCCTAATCATTTAATTATAATTTATCTGGCTCAAGATCTGCATGCAATTAAAAATACCGACGAGGCTTAGTCGCGATTCAACGCTTGATCCCCTAATCCTTATTATCAGACTTATCGGATTGAACGTTATGAATGATTACGAATGATTAATGGAATGCAAATCGATCGAAAATCAGAGTTACGTACCATTAGAAAGGGAGAAGAGGGCGAAAACTCCTAACGTTACCAGCAACATGGTTTCGCGGCAATCGTTGCTGAGCACTGTGACGAAATCTCATAGACGATCATATTTTATACCCTCGGAATGAGTCTTTCAAAACTGCAAAGGCTTTGATTTCCCATCGTTCGAGATTAGATAGATCTGCAATCGGTAATGTGCCAACACTCTGATTTCGTGATTGATCCAGATTGCCGCGATTAATTATTTTCGTGATAAATATTTCTGACGATCGCTGATAAGTGGATCAGTGGGGACTGTTTCCTTGTTTCCATCCGCTGCTGTTTACACAATACATCCAAATGTATTGTGGAACTGAGTAAACGTTCTTTCAGCTTTGTATGGAATCCACAATCTTTTGAGATAATAGTTCTTTTAACTTTGCGTGTTTCAATTGTATATTTGCAGTGCACAGTAATACGTGAGTGATGTCAGTTTAATTTAGCAATTTTTATATCATCTTAGTGCCTCAACATATTACTTGTTAAATTGTCAAAATGCATCGTTGTATATGATTTACATTGATGTTTACAAATTGTCATCTGTTGTTTATAAATTTGTAGTTTATAATATTATGCGCGTCACGTAAATTTAATCGCAATTATTATACTTCGGCGTTTTAAGAATGCTTCTTGTTTAATAAAATTAATTAATTAATAAAACGTCGTGTTCAATTATGAAAGGTGATTAAAAACAAGGTTCAATGAGTTTAGGAGCTGATATAAAGAAATTGGACAAGGAATGTTCATTAACGTACTATCTCTGCTAATTACTTACGTCGAAGTGTCGAGACATTGCTTCTTTCTTTTTTAATGCTAAAATTCATCGGTCATAATTTGTTTTCTATTAACTCTGCTGCGTAGTTATTATTATTAAGAATAATATAAATATAAGAATGTTATTATAGAGTTGTGGGTATTTACAGAAGAATTGTAGATGGATGTGTCAATACTTGTGATATCTATATTATTAGTTGCTATCGATTAACTCAAGTGATACAAGACAGTGTTGTACATTGAAAAATAATTTTCTAAAGCCTCTTATACGGAACACAGTTTCTAATTCTTATTTGCATTCTTAAATATTCCTTTAACCGATTATTTACGGAATTTTTCAAATGTTTTTAAAATGTAGGCCTCCGTTTTGGTTTTATATCATCTTATAGAGTTGTCTCCATTAAGCTTCCAAAAGAAAAGAAGCTTGTGCTGGCATCCAAGGATTAAAAACGAACTTCATAGAAGTGGACTTGAAAGTCGCGATAGATTTCAAAGCGTTTAAATTAATATACCATGAGAAAATTGACGGTACTTATTAGTCCCGTCAGTAAATAAAGGGTTAAGAAACGTTGCCTAACGCATCCGACGTATTTAGGTATATTATTTATTGATCACACATTTCGTGACGTATGGCTTCGGATTTTCCCGTCTCGTGAGATCGTAATCTCATTTGATACGTAGTAGTTGTGTAAATATTGATACGATAAGGGAATATAGTTTACAGTAGTGATAGTGGCTACACTGAAAAATGATTTATCTTGGTCGTTGTTACTCGCGAACATCGAAGTTGAAGTATTCAACCCATAATTGCTTCGTAATTAATTATTTTAATATTCGAAGATAAAAGTATTCTATTGTAAATAACAAAAGCAATTCTACATTTACTTTAATTAACGCTGACCACTTGAATCACTTATTTCAATTTCCGTCTTGCGATATCATTAGTCACAAGTATCGTGCGCTTGAATGAGTTCGAAATTGACGTAAATAAATTCGTTTCGCAAGATACAGGTTAATATTATCTTGTAGGTGTGCCCAACTGCGCAATTCTTACAATTAGTTCGCCCAAGTGTGATACATTAATGGACAGAGTGCTTGTGTTATTAATTAATATGGTATTTATATGATCTTCTTGTAACTTATTTATAGTCTCTAACTAACTCTGATCGAGTTTCTGTGTTTTTGCTCGA
>NC_071979.1:4773785-4794202 GCF_026283585.1 Hylaeus volcanicus
ACAATCTTTTCTTTTATTCGTTTTTCATATAACTTTTTTAATTTTAAATATTCATTTTAGAAATTTCAATTTCGAAGCTTTGGTTCTAACGTGAGCTACTCGTAAGTACGTGTGATCTTAAACTTACAGAATCACCGATGTCACGCCTCGTTATCGAGACTCTACGATTTAATCTTCCCCAGACGCTCTAATCGCTTCCCGGGTTATCGTCGACTGTGATTTCAAATACATCATTATTCGATCGACATTAAGTAATTATTCCCCTAAAATCTCGTTCAAGGTTACGTTCTGAGTCGTAAGCTACGATTTTTTCCACACTTCTGAACTTCGAAGATCGATTTTCTCTGAAATCGATTGTTTCATCGCATAAATGAATCCTCTGGATCCTTAACAACGTAGTTGTAAAAGTCCCAGGTCGAAATTCGATGCAATAATGGTTTTACAGCTACATATCTGCCTGCGCCTCAGAGGTACACACACAGTAAACCTAAAACTTTAATCATGTTTCTTTCAAAGTTACTTCTTTCACGAAGTAAAAAATTTCAACATTTCGACAGTTTATTTATTCATGATTACAAATTTTTCACCAACTTCGAAGAAGGAAGAGGTTACTCGATTCAACATGTATATATATATATTTTTTATCATCAGAAATACTCCTACCGTTCGGTATCAGTCAGCCACTAGGAGAGCTCTCCAAACTTCGTTAAATTTATTAATGCACCTCACGGAATTAATAGGTTCTCAGATCCAACTTCTTATTTCGTTCTTACCCTTGACCTTTGAATCGTTCCGAAGTGGGTGCTCTTAAAATATCGATTTCTGGAAAAACGCAGACCGAATGAACGATTCAAAGGTTGTCCGTGGAAAACGAGGACTCTCGAGCGGAGAGTTCGTGTGAATTATTCGAGGGCGCAGTTTTCTTTCCTTGGCAGAAGGCTTGGATTTTCATGGAAACCGGAACGAAAAGTGGCGTTTTAAGCAGACGTGGATCCTTGAAGGTAGGCCTCTTTCTCGGGTTGCGTTATCGTGTGATTCACTCGACGAAAACACGCAACATGTACCACGTTAAATGCGTATAACCGTTATTCTAATTACTTTGGGCGTTGCGACGTGTGCGACGTGTCGAATGCAACCAGATTTTAGATTATTTAAATTTTTGAATGTCAAATTGTTGATGTGTAACGTTAGGTGTCCAAATTAATTTTCAACTGCTAACTTCCGCCGTAATTCTTAAGACCATTGCAAGTTTGATTAATATCTTTTTTCGTAGTAAGAATAAATTACATATTTTTCATTTAGTAATCTTTGGACGAATAACGAATAATCCTTGTCAAGAGCAAAAAATTCTTTGGTCAAAAATAATTGGTAGGCAATAACTAAAAAATATATAAAATATAGTATTTTATAAATAATCCGTTCTAACGAAAGAGAACAAATTAATCTTGATTAATATATTAATTAAAAATGTACGAGCATCTCTACACACTTTTTATACAGTTACATATTTATAGAGTATAATACTGTTTATGATTCGTTTGATCTATAGTATTGTACTTGCAAGCAAATACTAAACTAATCCTATTATTAACAATAGAAACTATTAATCATTTCTGCAAACGTTTCCATCCATATTACGAGCGAGTACACGTACGGTTATTTAATTAACAACGCGACCCATCTGTACATTGTACGCCATAATTCAGGCGAAAATATTAACCGGTACATTTCCATTAATTCCATGTCCGTTTCAACCACGTTTCACTCCGTTAAGATCTCAAAATATCCATAACAGCTAATGCCAACCTTATTCGTCGAAATTTTATTTCAGAGCGTCACCATAGAGATAGCATCCGCGATATATAGGCCTTAAAATCAATTAATATATTTTCCAAGTAATGAATCAAATATACTTTCCAAATCAAAATATTTCTAATTTATTCTACTTTCAAAATTGTTTCGTCAGGCATCGTAGGATATCAAAGTTTTTCGACTAAAATTAAATACTCAAAAACATTAACGAACACTTTGAACGAAACTTTCTTTTTAACAACACTTACCGTTTTTTAGATACTCGAAATAATATAATAGCTTACAATCGCTCGAAAGGGTGTTTTCACATCTTGATCGCTTCAGTGCCGAAGAAAAAGACAGTTTTATTGTCTTATCACTCGACCCACATTTCTGCAAGGTTTCACAGTTTCCGAATTTTCACGTCGCCGAACATTTTGATAGACGTAATTGTTGCAGTTGAGAATAATCCACAGCCTCAGGAGAAAATTTACTATTATAGGGAACAGGTGATATCTCAAAGATTTATGTGTGAAATGAATTGAAAAAATGATTAAATATATTTGAAAACATACCTAAAATATTCTCAAAATTAAAATTACATAAATCCTTCTCTATAGAAAGAATATCACGAAAAACACTTTTGCCTGCTAATGTGGTTTCTCTTCTTAAGGATAGCGGTGGGGATTGGTGATTAGCAATGATCGTTGAAACAGCTCGTTGATCTTTTCTCCGTTCGCCGGGTGGCACCGGAAACGGGAGCAACACGTGAGCCTCGAGAGGATGGCGTATTGATCCTTACTGCACTACCTGACCTCCTATCCTTTTTCAACCGGCGGTATTATCCTTCCTAAATCTAGCGTCGGAGGGGCCGTAATTGCATTTAGATTGATCGTATTAAGTGTCCGTTTACTTTCAAGTTTAATGCAAGGAACGGAGAAAGGTGGAAAAGCGGCGCATTTCGCGCGAGCACCGCGCTGCCGAGAGATCTATCTTAAAAATTTCCCCCAAATTATCTTCATACCTTTCTTGAAATAAAATGCACTAGCAACGTAAACATTTAATTAACGAAGATAGGGGAAACTGAAGCATTTGAAATAGTAGTGTCTGCTTAACCGGATTCTTCATTGATTCTTTTACTTCGTGAACTTGCTGTCTGCCATTATCCTTTATTTATTGAGTGACAGTTTGGTTAATTCAGTGACCAAAATAAATTTTTGATAGACTCATCTGTTTGAAAACTATTCGTTTATTTATTTTATTGCTTCAAACCATAAATGGCTTATACAGCATACAATAGTTGCGATAATTACAATTTATTTACATACAATTCTTATATTACAGTCTTTGAGAAAGCTATGAATAGTTTTTAATCCTTTAATATTCGGTTTACTCAAAAACGAGCGAACACAATACGGAGAGCGATGTTTGAAAACTATTCATTTGCATTACGTATAGTCAGTGTAAGAAGTATTCGTACAGCATCCAATTTAAAATAAAATTAATAAGAAAAGAAATAAGAGGATAGGATTAAAAATTTTGGTTAATTATTTCTTCCTCTAAAATTTATTAATAAAACAAATATATGAAGTTTTATTTTGAATTTGTTCCTGTGCGAATACTTATTACACTGACTGTATGTCGTCGCAGCGGTGCCAGTGGAATGCAAAATGTCACAAAATTTTACAAAATGATTATCGTTTGCCACACGTTGCTTATCGAGAATTCGAATGTTTTCAACGTTGTTTGCTATTTTGAATTTTTGCCATTTGCTCAGAGTCGGATACGTTACCGTGCAGGGAAAGAGTACGAGGGGAGTGTTCGGACTGTTTCTTCTCGAGCTTGAAATAACGATCGGGCTAGGGTAGAACAATTTAGTGACGCTACGTGAAAAATAAGAGCTGAAATTCACCAGAAAGCCTGTTATCGGGAGTCGGAGTCGATGTATGTTGTATATGGACTTCGCAAAGATATAGAAAGTAATCTTCTAACGTTATTAAGGTCGGGATCGCGATTTACGAGCATTTGACGTGGATATACGTCCCAAGTTCTCTATAGATCAATAATTCACATAAGCTGCAAAATGTTCTCTGTCCTCTCGTGCAAATGTCGCGAACTGCGTGTCATGATTCAGAAACTGATTTCTTTCATTGGAAACGTTCGTTGATATAAAATAATGGTTTTCAATTACATTCTTATCTCAATGTAATTATGATAGTAGAATTCCAATCTAACTCTGACGATTTCTCCTGGACTTTGGTTAAATGGCTTGGTGGGAGACAGTGGCAGACTAGATAAATCAGAACCAGATCGGCAATCGAGATAACGTAGTCTAGTTATTGTTAATTAGAATAGCTCACGTGTTAGTTTGTCTGTGCAAGCAGATGTGTAAATCGTTTTGAGCACGTATGGATAACTAAGGGAAACATTTTATGTTTTGAATTTGCAATTACATTCATTTCTCAATAACAGTCAGTCCCATAAATATTCATACCTTCTATGTCTATTAAAGAAATCTGCCTAAAAAAAAGGCGCAAGTAGTCTCGTTTTGCGAAGCTTCACTTTATGTAGCTTTGTGCATTTATTTCATTGTCTCTTTAGACGTAAAGTCATTAAAATTAATAATGACGTGAGTAATTTATGTAAAAACAAATTTGAACAATTATTACCGATACTATTCAGAATTAACTGGTTCGCCTTTTTTCAGACTTTGATACTTATAGCAAGCTGAGTTCTTCTATCTCATATTGCGCGCAGCGTAACTTTCTTTCCACGAAACAAAAGTTTGTCCAGACATCATGACGATGTGGAGCTGTAACAAGCGGTTTATTGAACGTGAACGAATATAGGTTGCTGTACAATAGCGGAACGTGTGCGAATGCGACATAACCGTAATACAAAGAGTTAAAAATGGCAAAAGGTTTGTTCTTTTTTTAGACAAGAAGTTCAATCATTCACTGAGCATGACTAGACTTTAGTATAATTTTGCTTGCACAACAATCTATCGACATGTATTAATGTGGAGCAATTTAAATAGCAATTACAATAGCAATTAAAAATAATAATGAGTAATAATATATCACTGCTATATTCTGTTACGCAAACAATTGATCCATATTGTGTACATTGTTAGATATACAATTATATATAATTGTGTTTCCAATTGAGCAAAAGTGCTTTTTAATGCCGCATTATTTATTCCAATGTGGAACTATCAACTATGAACTATCAATATATATATGAAAAATGGAAAAAGGTTTGCTCTTTTTTTAGACAAGAAGTTCAATCATTCACTGAGTATGACTAGACTTTAGTATAATTTTGCTTGCACAACAATCTATCGACATTTATTAATGTGGAGCAATTTAAATAGCAATTACAATAGCAATTAAAAATAATAATGAGTAATAATATATCACTGCTATATTCTGTTACGCAAACAATTGATCCATATTGTGTACATTGTTACATATACAATTATATATAATTGTGTTTCCAATTGAGCAAAAGTGCTTTTTAATGCCGCATTATTTATTCCAATGTTGAACTATCAACTATGAACTATCAATATATATATATATATATATATATATATATATATAATATAATAATATAAATAAGTTTGATTGTACATTTTCGAATGTCCCTAAAATATTCGATGGTGTCACAATTTTACCACGACTCGTATAATCTTTAAAATTACAGCGTGTTACCACGGGGGATGTCCTTTTCCATTATATTTCACATTCGGTAAATATCAGATCCGTGTTCGTCCAACGGGTGATTCGCTGGAAACTTCTATTTTCCGTGTCTGTTCCGTGCCAGCGCGACGTGCAAACCGATGAAACGAATCTGAAGTGGCAATGCCATTGCAGATTCAATCTCCCGGCACAGAGAATGATAAATACATATAGACAGACCGAGTATCAGGGCTTTGCCAAAAGAGCTGTCAGAATGTATATTCGAGGGCGGTTAACCGATTTCGCAAAGCGTCGCGAATATCTGATAACGATGGATTTGAACCAGTTTGGGCAAACACAAGGGCAGAATCAAAGGGACGATTGATGACCGAACTCTCGATTCGCAGGTATTGTGTTTGAAACCGGATGAGCTCGTAAAATCCAATGTCACCGAAATTGAAAAGAGTTAATGGGACACGTGTTATTTTCGATTAGCGCGGTGAGCGTGTACGAAAAATATAATTTCCATCCGAGAGTATCGTTTGCGGTATTTTATATTTTATATTCTATATTTTACACTCGAATAGAACGAAATTAATTGTTTAATAACACGGATCCTCGCACCACGGAGGACTTTTATTTCGTTCGAGAATTTATTTTCCGATGGAAATAATAATATCTAGCCAAGTAAACACTTTGTTACGTAATATTTGACCGAATATTTTATGTGCCACGGATAATTTTCCGGCGTTGCGTTGGGCATTATTCTTTCTTTTGCAACCAGTCAAAAACACGAAATACCGTGACGTCCATTAAACGCAGCTCGACGTACACCGGAATCCATTATTATGGAGATTTGTATTAAACATTGCGTGATAAAAGTTTCATAGAAACGCAACGAAACGCGGCGACATTTTGAATTGTCATTTTAAAGTGAAACGTATTAATGGCCGCTGCGCGTTTGTATATTGCGACTCGCGCGGAAAAATTTATTCGTTCTGGAACGTGTAACGGTGACGTATCTGTTTGCAGGTGGTGACAAATATTGCGTACCTTTGTTTGCATTTGTTCAAATGATTTGTTGCTACAGTGAATGCTTAAAACGTGATGCACAGTATTAACGCGTTTGTATTACATATTTTACGTATAAGTTTGAAGCAATTTAAATAGCTATTAAAGTAACAATAGCTTGTTCATGGAAATATATTTGTCATGATAGGAGTCTTGACAAGCTTTATGAACTCTTTGTATGATTTTATAATTCATATAAGTTGTAAAGAATTTCTAATTTCTTGTTTTTAATTCATTCTTTTTTACACTTTTTAAGTTTATATTATACAGAGATGTTCTTGAAGAGGATTCAAAATAGATTCATTCGGCAGATTCGTTTTCGAGCATAATTAAATAATATCATAAGTTTGCTAATTATCCTTGCTATTAGGAATGATGCTGACACGGCAGTATACAAGTGTTGTCGTTATTTATGTTGTCGAGATAGTTAGGAAATGCACTCCAAGACTTATGACTTCTCTAAAGTTTCCGTGTCGACCTGTCAAATACAGCGCGCCCGGAAATTTCGTAAACGTTTTGCATTACATGCAAAATTGCGGAAAACGTTTTCATCTGTTCAGTGTTGTGTCTGTAAAATTTCTTTCAAGTTCTCAGCTTTTTCATTTATTTTATTTTTACGAATCTCTTCGCAGTAACGACACGTAGTAACGTCAGTAATGACTTCCAGACATTGGAGGAGAATTTAAATTCCTTCAGTTAATAATTTGCATGATTTCAGTTCCAGAACCTAATAATTATAATGACGATTATAGCTAATTTGTTTTTTTAGATGGATCTTGACTTGGCGATTACAATTATGGCCATTTTGATTCTTAACTGCTCTCTTTACCCAAGGGTCAAAAACTGAAATGGTTCAAAAAGTGTTTTTTTTTTTGCACGTGGAGGAACATTATAGCATCAGGACCGAAATCTACTGTCTGAGAAGGTTTCGGGTAGCTTTTGATAGGGGCAGCAATATTGAATATCGTTAATGTGTGTACTGTCTAAATAAATTTGCGGTAATTTTTGGTAGTGGCAGCAATATTGAATACCAATATTATAGGAATATTGACACTTTATTTACCGGGAGCCTATTTATAGGCTTTTTAATTGCAGTATTTAGTTATTTGAATGTATTTACTATGTTGATGGTTGTCTACTTACAATGTTCAGTGCTTGGTAACAGACTTGGCTTTCAATGTAGCTAGTAACAGTATGGAGGAATTATTGTCAGCCTAGATTGGCACATGCTACTGTAGAAAATTCTTTTTTGAATTAAAGTCTGCTTCTAGATAGCCCGGTAGATAAAGTGTTAATGTACATACTGTGTACACGGACATACTGTCTGATAAGGTTTGGGATAGTTTTTGATGGGGGTTGCAATATTCAATACTGTTAATGTACATACTGTCTACACGGAAATACTGTCTGAGTAGATTTGTGGTATTTATTGATGTCTTTTTCTTAAACTCAACCCGAATACTTACGGGACTGACTGTACATAATCTTAAACATCGACGGTCTTTCTGTAGTATTTCGTGCAATTTTATCAAGAAATTTGAACGTGGTGGGAAACCAACATGGAAACACATACGTAAGGCAATTCCCGTAATACCTGAGCGCAATGGATTGGATTGGATTCGAGTGATAGAATGACAAATCGCAAAGGACAGTCGGGGGAAGTGCATTTGTGGTGGACTTGGCGATGATCCAGGCACTTTGAAAGGCTCATACGTGCTGATAATGGCGTGGCCATCGTTTCTCTTATGGCGCAAGCCAACCAATGAATCGTCGGTTGAACAGTCCTATTCTTTCTCCGCACTTTCGTGAATCATTTCGCGTCGATTTCGTTCCGGCTGGAGAGAAACTCGCTAGTGGTACCGCGAACGCCTCGTCGACTTTAAAAATTTAAAGCAACCGCGGCTAGTACGTTCGCTCGAATTAACTGATACAGAAAGCCCGGGCATAGTTGCTTAAACTTTTTCGATATCTTTCCCTTGTTAGAGAAATTCTTGTCGGGGAAACTCTGAGCGGTGTACAGGCTGTATACGAAATACAAAACATCTTTCGCCACTTTCGAATACATACGGGCTGTACGAAGCTTTCATAAGTCTGGGAGTTACCTTAGGGCTTCGCAAAGTTTCGCAACCCTGCAGGACCTCGCGAACTATCTGAAACATTGGAGTTGTAAAACATGGGAAAACATCGACGTCGAACCATGATGGATATCCTGAGGCACGCGGTTTATTCATAGTTTTGTTATTAGTTGCTGGGGCGAATTATGATTTTAGTTAACGTTGCTTTGTTTACAATTGTGTCTGCGGGAGTTTTAAGTCTGTTATATTTACAGTTGAAACGGCGAAGTAAATAATGACGAAGAAAAGAGGTCAGTTCGTATTCAATACTTTACAAGTTCGATATTTACAGAGGTGCATTTTGTAGACCAGTTTATTATTCTGTAAAATTAAACGAAAATGTGTCATTTAAATATACACAAAATAAACCAAAATCTGTCGAATAAAAGAAGCGCATATAATTCCTACCTTATTGATAATATATACGTAATTGTTACGAATATAGATGCAAAATTATTTTTAAATACACAGTATTCATTTGAACAAATGATTATTTGTTAGTTTATTCTTAGGATTACAATAGTCCGTGAGACGTATGATTTTCTCTTCTCGGTAAATTATAGCAAGAATACCTTTGTTATATTTATATTTATACAACGTTTCGGTCTTACGTTAATAACAACATGTCTCGATATATTTGTGCTCTAATGTACCAAAAAAATGATAACACACACGTGAAACATTAATATGTGTTACGCTGATAAAGATAATTGCGCATGTGGAATGGTGTTTAAATCATCGGTGGGATGGTGTAATTCCGGAGGAGGAAATTACACAAAATACCTGCGAGCAATTGACCATTAGCGTTACCTTGGAGGATTCACTGATGGGATGACCTACCGATCGATATACTGGGACAGATGCGAAAGTGCATCGGCCCTGATGTTGGCGTAGGTCCAACCACTTCTGAGCTCTTACAGATGCTGACGACGGTGCAAAGATTTGTCCCGAAACAGGTCAATTCTTACCTGTTATAAATACTAGAAATCGATTAATCGAGAGCAGACATTATAAATTAAGAAATTTCATTTTAGTTTACTCGATACTATCAGCTCGATCTGTAATATGTGGTGGTGACTCGAGTAGTTTTAGTTTATGGAATTAAATAATGAATACGAAAGGTTGTTTATTCTCGAATATTTTGCAGTATATAAAGGTCATTCCAAATTTACGAAAAAAATACAAAACAAAATATTAAAATTCGTCTGTTGTAAAATTTTTTGATTTCTCGGGAGAAAGGTTAAATTTTCCAAATTTTGACACTTTATATTACGATAAGAGCAAAGTTACATTACGACAAAATGAAAAATATATATTTTAGGTGACTCTGTACACGTTTGAAAAATGAGCAAGGATTAGAAGGAACGTTCAAGTGCACACTTTTGATGGGAGAAGTTTAGCAAGAGAAACCAGCTTTCAATGAAACGTAGCCATAAATGGAGAAAAATGAAAATTCCTTTGATAGACACGTACATATGTACGTGAAAACGGTTCCTACAAGTCCACACAGACTCATCACACTTTGACGAGTTTGAAACCCTTCGGAACTTCATATATTTTTACGTATTCAAGATCTCGAAAGCTTCGGGAATCTCGCTATAAAGAGGGTACCTTTTCCTTTGCGTCGCGAGGTTCGAGATGAAAAGTTTCGGGTCGATTGATGATTAAAACCATACGTGGTTGGAATAATTCGCTTTCTCAGTTTCAAGCACACCTCTGAAAAATGTGTGAGCTTCGATGCTAGGATGTTTATTGCTTGGCATTACATTTCCTTTGGTTTACAGGGGGATCTCCACCAATTAAAACTATGGAAAAAGGTGATATTACGATTTTGCGGTGCAAAATCAAGTTGTTTATGTTTCAAAAGAGTTTATTAACTGCTTAGATTTCTCGACTGAAAATCATCATTTAGAATATTACGTTATTAACGTATTTCGCGCGACAGCAATCTTCGAACTCCGGATATACGTTTCTCAGATTACGTTTGGAAATTCATAACTCGCCGAACCATCGGTGAGGAACGTACTATATACATATGCAGTTCTCGTGTTCCACTTCAAACCTGAAACTTCGCAAATAACCAATTCACGTGTCGTGCTTCAACAACATGCAGAACCTCAAAGGTCTTACGCAGAAGCAGTTGCAGCTTGACGTTGCATAACGGATCTCCGAGGTCAAAGACCGTATGTCAAAGACTGTATACCAAACGCCAAGTCAACAGTTAAATCATTGTATTTCGAGCTGACTAGGAATACTCACGATTTACAGTACTAAACGAAAGCCTTAGGCCACTACATCTTTTACATTTTTAATCGCTAAAGAAAGAGTATCTGCTCTTCCTTTAGCTTATATATTTTATTTTATCAATATTATTATACATTGTAACGTCCGAAATTAGGTAAAAATAATCTAAATTCATAGGAGTATTTATCTGCTTTATCAGTTTTCATCTACTTTATCATCAGAAATATTGTGAAAACATTGAACAAATTTATAAGATATATTTACACAATTTTAATTCATTAAAAAAGTTAGAATGCTTGTTAATACTTGTCCGGAATAACTGCGCACTTCCATCTCTCGAACGTCGCAGCTGATATCAGGGCGTGTTCATCTTTGCACCATAATACTATCTCGAACCGATCTTAAACTTAGCAATTTAAGTAATGAAAACTTTAAGATGCGAAGTTAGTTTTCTCGAGCTTTCAAGTTTCACCCATGATACTAGCGTGCTCCAGAAACGAAAGTTATATGACCCATATTTTTTAGGGCTCCTTTATTAGGTATAAGGGTTTAAAAATTTGTGACGCCATTTTGGGACAACTGTTACTTTTTAGCGTTTATATGAAACTGTGGAGACGTTGAAGCTATTAAAAAACAAGGTTTAGGAAGTTTGGATTACATTTACATAAATCTATGTTAGTAAAATAAATATATAGTGTACATTTCTTGTTATTGTATATATACTAGTGTATATATGTACATATAATAGAATTGTGAAAAATTATCATAAAGATTTAGTATGTTTACAAAGTCTCACACTAATTGGATGTCATTTAGTAGGTGCAGTTTGAATTTTCACGCAAACAGACAGGGCAGTTTTTTATTTGAATTCTTTTCGTTTCTCTTTTAGAAATTAATTGTCTTAAATTAGAGTTGGGTGTAAATCAAACTTTTGTTGTTAACGTATGCTATTCGAACCCTCTATGACTATTACAGAAATTTGTCTAAATTAAATGATAGGTTTGATGTTTCCAAATCTATGTTTCCTTATAAATATGTACACGAATAAACTTTACTTTGAAACGTAACGTCTATCATTTAATTTAGGTAAATTTCTTTAATAGACATAGAGGGTACGAATATTTATGGAATTGACTGCACATCCCAGTACACATATCTAGCTGACATTGGAAAAATTACAATTGAGACTCGCGAGAACATATGTATGTTTAAAAAAAAATGAACTTCTTCAATGAACGTAGAAGGTGCGAATGCTTACGAGTCTGATTGTGTACGTTCCACTAAGGGTTAAGTAATGAAAACAAATAAAAATTGTAGACTGGCCCGAGTTCGAGGTACATTGGAAGTTAGTGTACGCCTGATTTTTTTCGCCGTGATTGGACATTCGCGAATGGTCGAATAAACACGCAGGAGCGTAATTTCTTGTGTCTAATGTAATTACGGTTGAACCGAGTTTATAAATACGAAGAGAAAGTAAGTGTCCCATGCGCGCAACGAGTTAACAATTACGCATGGCTCCCAAGAGGCTAATGCCGCGGCGGAGAGTCCACCGCTGAAAGTTAACTCGGAGAAATTACGGAATTGCTTATCTCGGGATTAGCATCGCGTTGCGTTAAGAACAAATTGCACGAATTTGCGGGAGAAAAACACCGCGATAGGCCACAACCCAACTGCCTGTTGCACCCTCCGGTACTTTCCTTCACTTTCCTTCATCGTGTTCTTCTTTCGCTAAATAACCGGCGCTTGGAATAGTTATTTTGCCGAGAACTTTCTTAATTAACGCATCGAAGAAGTTTGTTTCTCGAACTCATTTCTCGCGAAAGACAACCGCCGGTCCTGGAAATAAACATTTTCGAACGATTTCCCTTTTTTTAACGTATTTGTGGCTTTGTCTGGAATCATTGAATTTGTAATACATTCATTAGTGTGAGAAGCTTTTTTAGTTTTCACTACTTTACTCGCGACAAAATTATATTTTCCATACATTATCTGGCATGCAATAATTTTTATAAAATGTTTTCTTTAAAGCTTGTTTTTTTTTATAGATATTGAACCATATAAACGAAACACTCTGTAGATAACTATTTACAACTAACAATTCAATCTCTGTCTTGCAACTTGAACTTCATGGTTCAGTTCTATTTTCATACAACACTTTCTTTCACGTTTACACCACAGATATCGTACCCATCTTTAGCAAGCGTAATTCAGTTTTGCAGTCGAGAATTCATTTAATTTGCTTAGTTGTAAATGAGTTTCCCAAAACATAACGAGTTCGAGGGTGATCTTCCTTTCCGTTTACAGCTTTTTAATGACATCGTAAAACGAGAATACCCGCTTCTCCCATCTTTATGTTACTGTAAAATTCCTCCAGGCTCGATTTCGCGCATTTCTTGATTCTCGACGTAATAATAGATGCTGTGGTTTTATCGATGCGATTTATGAACCGCCGGCACCCCATCTCTAGCCTGCCAGACTAATAACGATCGCTGAGAGCAATCTTACGGTTCTGCGATTCGAATTTCAAATTGCCAGTGCATCATCGACAACGAGGAAAGTATATGTATATTTGATATGGCACCTTTAACCATTATAGAATGTTTAGGAAAATGTATACAGATGTACAAGATAAAGTAGGCACTAATGGACGTAGGATAATCTAATACAAACAAAAGAAAGTCTTCAGAGGTAATAATTTGAAATAGGGAGACCGAAAAGTAATTCAAATATCATCGACTTGGAAAAGTTTTTCAATGAAAACTCGAAGAACTTTTTTATAAAGGGAATCGAACAACTGCTTTTACACTGGCAAGAAGTGTTAGAAAACGATGGAAATTATTTTGTTGATTAGTATTTAAGATTTCTTTAGTAAATAAATGCTGATAAAATTTTCGAGCTAAAGATATCGATTAAAAAGTAATTTACTCGTGAGCATATGTCGCTTTAAAATTGTTTAATTATTTTGAACGTACATAGTGTAAATAATATCAGTTCCAGAATGTCAGAATCTTTCTCTGTCGTAATGGCTGAAATATACATAAAAAAACTGTTTAAAGACAATGCTTTGTTTGCAAAATGCATAGAAATGTAAATAATTTGTTATTCCTACCTACCAGACAAGTAACCTACGCCAAGTGCAATCTCACGGGTTTGCGATTCGAATTTCAAATTACCTCTGCATCATCGACTACAGGTTGAGCATACGTTCGATATGGCTCCTTTAGCGAGCACGGTCCGTGAACACGATTTTACTGCTGTCTTTGAACTATCGTAAAGTGCAAGAGCACGAGACCTCGGTAATAATTTTTTTACTTGTTTCCGCGAAATAAAATGCTACAGTCACAGTATTTTCTCATGAGCTCGTGCCAGCGCGTTAACGCTTCTTTATGGTTCAGCTGACTCTCAGTTCTAGTTTCTCATTAGCATTCTATCGTTAATAATATTCGTGTATATTTTCAGCAGTTTTGCTCCCTTCCAGGTTTTTCCTCATTTTACTTATTATTTTCTCTGTATTTTCTTCTTGTTTTGATGCTCCGGACGTTGTTATTGGAAAACGAAATTTGTAATTTAAAGTTCACCGATCCAAAGGTTGCGAATGCGAAAACAGGAATTTACTTAATTATTGGAATCCGAAAAATTCAGTTTTTGTTTCACTTAAGATAAACTTTATCGTTAATTAAATCAAATTCTTCCTACAGATCTAATGTTTCTTATGAAATTTGAGTTTATTTGTAAATCTGATTTTTCGATTAACGAATAATTGATTATTGTGCAAAATCGATAGCTTCGTTTATGTTGTAAGGTTAAAGAACTGAATCGACTTTATTCCGGTTCAAATAAACATTTTCACTAAAGAAAGTATTTTTTTTATGATCGTTTGGTATTTCTCCTGAAAGTTTAACGTACGGTTCAAGAGCAATCAATGCGTATACTGTGACTATATTTATCTTCTTTACAGAAGTCAGTGAACTTTTGAAGGGTTGAGATCAAAAGGGTTATAAATTTCCTCGAGGGTGGCTTTTCACGTAGAATTTGAATTCAGCGACCCTTTCAACCTTTAAAAGTATTCCTATTGCAACTATAACTAATGAAATATTTTGTTGAAAAAATACCAGGGTTCCTCACTTTGCTTGTGCAAATATTCTATAAATTTAAAGTTAGATAGCATGATAGAGATCGTAAATTAAAACTCATGATTTTACCATTTATTTACACTGTGTATTTTTTTGAAACTTTAATTAAAATACATGTGCGTACAGTTTGAAACGAAGTAGAAAATTTATGAGCTCGTGAAATTTAAAAAATCGTATAATCTGTCGATACAAAGATTGTGCAAAATTATTATTCGAAAGACTTCCTGTGCAGAAACTTTCGGTCGAGTGGTTATATCGAACAGTTCCGAAGCTTTGCGCTGTATCGTATTTCGGTTTTCAATCGGAACACAATCGACGGGTTCAATTTGTCTACAACTCCAATCGTTCGGGATATTCTTTCACCCATAACCGAAATAAAAAAGATTACGATCCATGAAAGCTTTTACTGGCAAATACATGCTTCTCCATTTAACATTGAAATGCTCTGTCTTTGAGCTTTTTGACATTTCAGCGACCGATGCATTCACGAGAAAATCGTGTATGGTGCATTTTACAAATGAGCGTGACAATGATCGTTGTTTATCGCAGTCGATGACGGATTCACTACACCGCATGCTTCTTGATCCAATCAAGGTACGCGCTGATACGCGTGTACACAGAAGGATACACTACATCGGCACAATTTCTCGAAAAGGATACCAGACCAGCTAGTTTTCCACGTACCATCAATGGACCGCCGGAATCACCCTAAATAGAACGCATGGTTTAGTTTTAAATAAACTATGTTTAATTGTTAAAAGATATCAGGATGGACAGAAAACAGACGATACCATAATTGCAAAATATTCGTGGATCATATAACAATCGAGGGATGTGCAATAAGAAGGATCTCCATTTTTATATGACTTTTAGCTTAGAACATAATCATGGATTTAAAACATTTCTTTTTTTGTGGTGCAGTAAGGAAGAAAATTTGAAAAAATGAAACCACCTTCTCATTGCAGCACGCCCCTTAATTTCTTTGAGGGAAGTAACTCAAAAATGAAGAATACAATTGTCAAAGAGTAGTATTCTCTTTGAACAAATCGATCTTGAATATTCGTGGTGCTATTGTGCACCGCTTGACGGTCGTGTCTGACCATTACTCGATATTTCTACTTACTTTCGATGCATCATACACATATGGGCGTACGACATCATTTCTTCTCTTTCTATATCGACATTTTCTGTCTCATTAGAGTCAGTTTAAATAGATAATTCTCTTAACAATATTTTTAAACATCAACACAAGTAGAAATAATGTGTAATGGTCAGGCACGTGTGTTACGAATTTTCGATGTCGATTATTTTGTAAATGGAACTCTCCACCGGAAAACTTCATCCGATATTTTCGATTAATTTTTGTACGAGGAATCGCGAAATATCCTTGGTTATACCAATCATCCCAGCTTACTCTGTATATCGATGGAATAATAATAATAGTACTTTAATTATGGGAATAAACCCTTGATATAAAGTACCTGAATTTTCAATAGCATCTAAACTGTTTTGAACGAAAGAGACTTACTTTGCAATGTCCCCGTACAGCATTAGGGTCGTATCCGCACAGATGTGTATTATAAATGTGGTGCGAATCCGACCAAACCTTACGACAGTATTCCTGGCTCGCAATCGTGATGTTTACCCAGTGCAAAAGGTTGGTTCTATCCGCTTGATACTGCAACGTTACGGCGCGATGTTACGATACGTTTTTATCAATTTTTACGAAAATTTGTTAAAGCTTGAATTATTAGCGTATCGCTCGAGGTGTTAGATAAGCATATTGGTGCACTGCTTTAACCGGAGTAAAGTCTAGTGCTACATTTACCGAGAGCCAACCGAATCCAGAGACTATAGCTGGGTCATTAGTTTTAACGACTTCATTCGTATCGGGCAGAGGTACGAACGATATCAGAGTGGATTTCACGAACGGAGTTTTCACCTGCGCAAAATTTCACATCATTATTTACGGTAATACGTGCACTGAGATATTGTAAGCTTTTCTATTTTTCATGCAAAATAAAATCATTGCAAATGTTCCTACTAAAATTGAACCTTCATAGGAATTTATATTACTCTCCAAATATTGTAATACATTTCGTCTTATATTTCGAGGTGAAAGAATTCAAATGTATTTAAAATGATCTACCTTGATCAGAGCGATGTCGTTCACCCAACTATTGTATCTTTCATGCATAGAAATCTTGTCCACAGCATAGTTTGATCCAGGTTTCGTCAAATCGACCGTACCAGCAACGACCTTGATTTCTTGCGCACGTTTGCTGTAAACGATATTGCCATTTTATTCGAGTTTGACTTATCTTTATATTTATATACACAATTATAAATACAATACTCTGAATTTAAATAGAACACGATTCTCGTAAAAGAAATTAGATTTGTTTGTATTGCTTACAGATTTGTCGACCACAGGATATTGCATACTAAAGTAAAATATAGTACTGGGAGAATATAAAACAACCTACCCAGCTACACAGTGAGCCGCAGTTATAACGTGGTACTTATCAAGAATTGATCCGCCGCAAAAATGTCTCGAGGAACTCGCAGTTTGGAGAGAAACCTAAAAACAAATTCTGAAATATCTTCGGAACTGTTTCTTCAAATTAATGAATAACACGAGAAATTATTTCACAAGAGAAAAGGATTATTTAAAAAGAATATTTCACGCTTACTTGGTAAGGAATTTCACCTGGCTTTGCCACTATTCCCCCTATGATCCTTGATTCGAATTCAGCTGTAATAATACAGACAAATAATAATTATTATGGCAACGGAGAATAAGGAAATTAGTAATTAGGAAATATTAAGCCATAATAAAAAATACTTCTTTTCATTTCAGTTAAAATAAATTCTGTTTCGTTCTCAAGAGTGAAATGAGACACATGCTATATAAAAAGAGTAAACGGAAAATAAATATTGATTTTTGAGGCACAGAACTCAGAAATACTACGCGTAGTATTTAGACTCACCGTTGGCCAAAGCTAGAAGTGCCGAAAGGATGAAAGTAGTTAGTGCCGCCATGTCTAGACGTTGTCACTTACGAGTCTGCTACTATTCAGCTCAGATTCACTTACTTCGTAGCATTTATAGGTTTAATCGGATTGCAATTATCGCAAGATTAGATACGTTAATAAAGACACTGATTACAATCCCGTTTCTCCTGAGATAAGATAAGCTACAAAATTGTTTGAATTTCATATAAAAACTTAAAGTAAACTCAAATTTTGATGTTATTTAAATTTGAATCAAGGAGTAAAAATATCAATAAAATAGAAGATTGATAGCAAAAGTGCAAGTGTGTCTTTTTTGAGTAATTTAAATGTTTGGTTGATCTGTATATCTTTGAGTAGATTGACGTTCCTCTTGAGAAGTCTTAAGGAGAATTATCTATTAATGATTAAACTCTTATCTTTAAATTAAATGATTATTTTTGGTCTAATCTATGAAACGAAAAGGATAACAATTACGTTGAATTTTTGGTAGTATTCTTCGTTTTTCATTTTTTAAATAGATTTATTACAGATATTTTTAACATAACCGAAGTATCGAATTAATGGTTATATAAAAAGCAGCTTTGGGCGTTCTTTACCCGTTACGAGTTTCTGCGTCGGAGCACGTTTCCTTGGCCATTTTCTTCGTTTTTACTCCAGGCCTTCCAGTCGTTAAAAAATAAAGGAATGAGATAAATTACTTGCGCGTGCACAACACCTTCACTTTAGTTTAATCGATTACGTGCCTTGATGGGAAATGATTTCATCACCGACAGGAAAAAAGAACTGAAACGTTGACGCGTTCTTAATGAAGCAATCATTTCCAAAGGCAAGATTGATCGAGGTAATCGTCTGCAAATATTTTAAAGCTTTTTGACTTTTAGGTAAACTTAATATGGACAGTTAAAGAAGGATGTTGAAAAATGGTCGGTTTTGGGGTAGCTGCAGTGTCTAAATTATTGATAAGCCATCATTAGTTCGATTTCTATCGAATTTAGTGGTACTAACCAGTACCTGTATTAAGAACCAGCAACATTTAAAATTAGCGATTAAAAGAAAAATCAACGTTGGCAAACAGGCTTCTGCAAAGAAAAATTCTGATAGGATAGAAAGAATTCTGGGTGGAAAGGAATTCCACTTAAGGAATTCACTAGAGATTGCAGGAAGATCACAGTAAAAAATGGACTATCATTGGCTGATATGCATGTAGCTCTGTGTATTAGATTCTCCAACGAAGCTTTCGGCTCAATCCCATTTTGCTAATGTTCAACCAAATATAATAATCTCTATAGGAAATACAAGCCTTCTTGCACCACGTTACTAAAAATACGTGAATTAAGTAAAACTAGAATTTGAGAACTGTGTAAAGGTATTCTTTAAATGTTAAGCTTGAAGAAAACACAAAGAAGAAGTAAATGTTGCGTTCCCCTTTTGAGCGAGGTTAATGTTTATCGTCCAGCTGTATTATCGTCGAAAGCGTCGACATTGTTGTACGTTCGTAGGAACAACTCGGAAATGTCGAAGTTTTCATAAAACTGCAATAAAAGATGAACAAAGCGGGTGGGAAAAATGGCGAGACGACGTAAAATTGCGCGGAGTTAAGCGGATCGAAATCGAAGTAGCAATGTCGGGGTCTGCGGGGTTCGATAACGATTGAACGATTTGTGGCGTCTAAGGCGAGCCGAGGCTACGCAGTGAACCGGCAAAAAGGGTTGAAATTGGTCCTCTTGGGAAAGCTGTTCTTGTATACCGGGAAGGTCTAAAGGAGAGCCATATGTAAGGTATATACAAAATACAGATATACAAATTATCTTAACTTGAGCAGATTCTAAAAACAGATTGCGACCTTGAGGTTACGTTTCTCAAAGAGGCTTTAAGATTTCATTTTTTTTTTTTTTTAATAAAACAGATATTGTGGAACGTGGCTTTCCTCTTGGTGTTGGTGTTTTTTTAAGTATGTTGTTAAGCATCAACGTTTCAAAGTTATACGTTGTTTTATTTTAGTTATGTGAAATAATTGGGGGATGAAAGTTTTTAGGAAAGAGAATTTTCATACAGTAGAAGTTTATCATTTTTTATAAATATTTGTGGGGAGGTGGAATATATCACGATATTCTTGTGTATAATATAATGATTATTTAACGAAACGAAATATATAACGAAAAAACGTAAAAATAACGAAATTTATATCGTATATTTTGTCAGCAACGAGTAACCAATCAACAAGATTATTTTAATTAGATGCATAAATATCGTGAGAGTTATTTTTGAATATCAGTGAGTGAGGATGAAAAGGTTTGAAAGTTTGAAAGTAGCGTCGTCATTCAAAATATGTAATACTTAATAAGTATTTATTACATATTTTGAATGACG
>NC_071979.1:4794602-4825298 GCF_026283585.1 Hylaeus volcanicus
CGTCATTCAAAATATGTAATAAATACTTATTAAGTATTACATATTTTGAATGACGACGCTACTTTCAAACTTTCAAACCTTTTCATCCTCACTCACTGATATTCAAAAATAACTCTCACGATATTTATGCATCTAATTAAAATAATCTTGTTGATTGGTTACTCGTTGCTGACAAAATATACGATATAAATTTCGTAACAAAAGTGTATTATTTCACTTCATATTGATTTCATGTGTTTTTTTCTGAAATTCGTGTTACTCCAGAACAGAAACAAGAAAATAAATAATTCCTGATTTCATGGTTTTATTTCTCTTAAACAACATCAGGCAGTAAATTTACGTAGACTATTAGTTTAGGTAATACCGTAATCACCTGGTCTCAACCCCTACCATTCGCGTATCCACACTCGAGCCACTGCCTCGGGATCTTATTAAACTTATTGAGCTATGCGTGCGCGTAAAGTGAAGAACCGGAAAGCAGTGCCTTAATGAAATCACTGCAACCATCCCCTCCATCGGTCTCGCCCATCCGCTGCCTCCCCTATTCGTCACTTCTGAAATTAATCATAATTATTTCGCTCGATAACTTATATTCCTAGTAAAATATCCTTCGTCTGCGAAACGTCTGGAAGTCAACAGTATAGAGTTCATCATTTATAGACTGACAACATTTGGTCCTCGAGAGGTTATTGCAACCCTTAAATTTAAAATTCGTTAAAATATTCACCATTTCATTGATTTCAGAGTTCAAAGAAATTTTTGTGTACAAAAATTGACAGAGTATCGACGTTCGTTTATTTGCAACCATTTTTATATAGAAATCAGTTTCTTGAATCAGTAAACGGAGAAAATAAATTCGAAAAGATTGAAAGTCGAAAACTTTCTAACGCATTGAAGTAATCCTCGTTCAGGTGCGAAGTGACTGCTTGAATCGGACGCAACACAAATTGTAATTAATTTCGAAACAATATACACGTTTCAATCTCGCCTAACGGTATTAGTATACCGGCCGAAATGGACGTTGGACGCGGGCCAGCGTCCAACAGGACTGCGTCACTCATAACTGAAGTGCAGAAAAAAGTAAATCCGAGCTGCAGCTGCGGCTCACTTTATCTATCAATCTTTGAAACTTGATGCATCAAACGGGGCGAAAAAAGAAAGGTGAAGGAAAAATCGATAAGCTACGGCGACCGTGTATCTAAACACACGGTTCGCGTGTGATATCAACCTGTCAGGGCTGCGTGATAAAGGAACGCATGGACTCCACAGATTCGAGTTGCAGTTGCAGACAAACGGAATCGCTCCGTTGCCAAAGCTATCTCCATCCTTGCACGCTGTCGGTTGTTACAACCTCGGCGGTAAAATGTTTTGCTTTAAAGTTCGAGTGCTTTTTACTTTCTCAAAATACGGTTGAGAGCAAACTGGCGAGGTTACAATTGCGTTTGCCATCGCTCTCGCTTTGCGGAAAGCGAGACTACCACTGCGTGAACTAAATGCATTTAAAGGTGGACTTCCGACGCGAGGAAAGCATTACTCGAATATTTTAAAACAGTCCTGCTCTCTTTGATATACGTCATTAGTACTTCTACTGTCCGAGGATTGCACGTGAGTGCTGGAGGCATTCGTGACCCATTCGTGAGGGAATCAAGCAATTGACTTCGGTACTAATATCTATATAGATAAAGTTGAAGTGTCTGTGATTTCGAAGTAATGGTTTTTTTAAGCTCACATATGACTTTTCGCACCTTGCTAACACCACGCTTTTGCAAAATTTTTGTCTGTCTGTCGGTTTAATATCGTAAAAAGCAAGTTCTGATATTTTAAAGGAAAAATAGATATTTGTAGATGAAGTGTCATAGAGAAGGTATTCTTGCAAAAATAAACATCATTATTCGTGTTTTTAACCATTGAGCTTTTTTATATTTATATATTTATGCGTTTAAATGTTTATCTATGTCTACATATATTTATTGTAATATTTATAATGATTTACTTAAATGAAGCAATGTTTTCTTCCTTGCTGAAGAATATCGAATTAGTGAGTGGATAAAAGTTTTATTATATTTTGAGCAATACAGACAGAACTGTGTTAGTATGAGGAGATTAATCACTGTCTGTGATTTTGATGTAATGGTTTTTTGAAGCTCATATATGGCCTTCCGTACCTTGCTAAAACCCAGACACGCTTTTGCGAAATTTTTATCTGTCTATCCGTTCAAAAGGGCTAATATCCGGGACTACTGAACCGATTTTAAAAATGTTTTCAGTAAGAGAAAGCTACGCTATCCCTGAGTAACATCGGTTGCGTTTTATTTTGATAAAAATACGTTTTCAATTCGAAATCTAAAAGTTTGTAGATTCCTGATCCCTAAAGAATTATTTAAAAAACCTCCCCCTAAATGAACACATTAACTATCACCATTCTTCAATGGAATCAGACACGATTATGTACTAATTTGTTGTCTCATATCAACGAATATTAAATACGTTAGCAAACCCTACATTCTCTATGTTTTTGAAAATATTAACGAGCACGTAACTACCATTGCTTTGACTCAACCACCGCCACCCTGCAAATTATTTAACACACGTCAGAATGCCTAGTCGACTTACCAAAGTCCATTCGCAATTTCGAACACGAAAAAAACGTAAAAGAAACTCCCCTACCCTTTGCGCCAGTTAGCCAGGGTTCACGGAGTCATTCAACCCAAACGTTTCACGCGAGTAGATTTCCCGTATCACGTCCGTCTATTGCTCAGCTGAATGAGATACTTCAACCTACTCGTGCAAAGTAAATGAATTTCAGCTGGACTTCGATCCTACTATCCCCCCTTCGCGCCATATTCGCGAGTGATAACGACGCACGCTTAAAAACTTAAGCACTCGGCTCGCGAAACTACTTCTGTCATGTTCCTTTTAAAGGGGAGTTCTCGTTTAAACGATTGAAAAGTAGCCGATTAAAAGAAATGTTTTCTTTTTTTGTCGATATGGTAAAAAATATATAAACAAGAATTTCCCAACTTCTAAAAATACAATATTTTAGAAATCGGTTCTTTCAACCTTTTAAGCCTATCCTTCGTGCGTTCCAAATTCCAATTTTTAGAATCACGTCAAATAAAAGACTCTTTGTGGCTTGAAATTAAAATAGCAAATTACGGTACCTATTGTAGATAGAAAAAAAAAAAGAGAAAATTGGAACAGAGTAAAGTTTTTTTTTTAAATCAAACTGAATAGTTATGTGTCATACGTTTGTTAAACTGATTAAATGGTACGTTTTCTTTAAGGCGAACGTGGTTATTACCGTTCTTTTTTGAAACGATCATTTTCGTTTTCCTGGTCGTTGTCTGGTTCTGTGTCAGGCTTAAATGACGCCCTTAACGAACGAGGTAGGAAGAGCCTGGACAACGAAGCTCCATAATTTTCAATTTGTTATAAGAAACTGTTTAAACTTGACGCGTGAATAATCGAAGCGAGCGACGAGTATCGGAAAAATGCTAATCGATTCCGTCGGTTGTTCGCTCGTATAAAGCTTTTTCAGAGAGCCGATTCTACGCGAAGCACTTTTCAAGTCCTCGCCTCTAGTCTTTCGTCTCACGTTTTCTTCCAAACGTCGATTGGAAAATTGAATCAGCTAATGTGGTCGCGGGTTTCTGTTTTCTTATACTCCTTAAATTCCAGCCGTTGCTCTTTTGTCTAGTACGTGACAGATAATTTTTGTTGCGTTACCATTCCTGTCACATGCCTAGGCTAGCCGACGCGTTGGAAAAGTGGCAGATCTCTCAGATGTCAATCGTTACTCGTTTATTCTACGATTTGCGATTTAAGTGTCACGAGAAAATCGCACTGTTCATTGGAATGAAATTCTATTATGTCATTTTGTATCAATTCATTTCGTTCTGATTCTAATTGCATTAACGTATTACTTCGTAAAAATTTGTAATTTTTAATTTCATGCATCGTTATATCATTTTAAAATTCTTGGCATTCTTAATATACTACGTTGCTACATCGTTTAGTATTTATTGTTACTCTCAATGCACTGTACTATTATATCATTCAGTGACACAATTAGGGTATCGTCGATAGACTGCGGATCTTTATGCAGAATAAAATATTCGCGTACGTGCTTACAAGAATTGAACCTAAATAGGAATTTTATTGTGCAAATATTATAACATGAATTTTACTTTCAATCTTTTATATAGTCTTGCATATTGTTTGCATTTTGCAGGTTCTTGCACATTTAAACTTCCTATAAATGCATAAAGATTCGCAGTCTGATCATCAACAATAATAACTGTGAAATAACAACCCGGCATAAAGCAACGCCGACAGATTTATCTTATAAATCTCAAATCCTAATTCATAACTTTGTATAGAAGATACTCGATCGTAACAACAAGCTATTTACGTAATAAAACGAACGAATAACGATTGACCATCGTTTACAACGACTGAATGTGAAATCCTTCTATTTCCATCCGATTAAATTACGAAAGTATGCTCAAAAATATATTCCTGCAGGGACGTCTTGTGTCTAGAAGTCGTCTTGGGGTCACCAAATACGACCGTGATAGGTAGTTCGTGGAAGCTTTCTCCCATTATCGCGAATTCCTGACAGACAGCCGTGTGGGAGTGATGTTTATTCGTGTTGGTAAAAGGCCGATCGATTCTAGCGCGCCAAGGATTCGCTTTGAGAGCCACTGGCACAGGATTCACCTGCGATCGACGACCCCGTGTCCTGACCCTATCAATGATCCCACGCAGGCTTCAACATTACCGTGAAATCGCACCTTTCCAAGGGAACGTTTCGATCGATCCCACCCTCGAGCTTCGTAATTGGAAAACCACCAATTTATCGAGCCACGAATTCGTACGAGATTATGACAAATATTTACTTACCCCAAACGGTTGCGGAGCGGAAATATCAAAGACGCTAAGTGGCGGAATTAGACGAATTGGGAATCATTCAAAGACGGATACAATTTTATTGGAATTGTGTACAGTGAACAAAGACTGTGTGGCGATTTATCTCGTAATGTTTGGTTGATTAAAAAGTTATTCGGATAAATGTTGAAAATTGGTCTCGTGAACAGTGTTTAATAATTAAGTGAATACTAACTATTAACGTTATTAAAATGTAAGCGAGTGTCCAGAGGTTTTTAAAAAAAACTGTTTTAAGACTGTTTTAAAACTCCAATATCCAAGTGTTTGTATAATTATGATACCCCGCGTTTTATATTGACACGCGGTACATGGTTACTTGCAGAATAAAGAAACTAATTAATGTGAATATTTGAAATTTAATTCACGTCATTTTAATATCCACGGTTTTCATCTCTGTTTATGAACTAGCACGTAGCAGTAATTAAAGAAGTGGCATTTTTTAACTACTTTTCGTAATAACTCATGGATGTAATTAAAATCATCTGCTTTTTCTCGCATTCTTCGTAAAGAAAAACTTTCCGTGCAATGCTGTAGCGTTCCTCGCAACATAGAATTTCTTCTTTGTGTTGCAGTTAAACGATTTTAACTGAATAGACCTATGAATATAAATGGTCGGAACGTATTTAACAGAACGTTTTACATTTACAGTTTATTGAATTTATAACGTTCTTGAGAATAATACTTTAATATTATAATACATTAAACAATGTAATTAAACTATTTGCTCGTCATAGAAGTTCCACATTGTTTGTATCGATTCTTATGGAGAAATTATTCTTCATATATTATTATCTCTGTTCTACTACATATTTCCACATATTACGCTAATATTACATTTTAAACACTGAATACTAAGCGCAAAATTTAAGACATTTGTTCGTTAAAATACGTATTATATTTATTACAGCAAACATTACTGTAAACATTACTGTATATATAATAATTACTTGGTACTAAGCAACAATTAAACCTACTACTACTACTAATAATAATATAATAATCATAACACGTGTTCAGTTTATGTGTCAAGTAAAAGTATGACGCGCATTCAATTGATTTCCACGCCAGAGTGAACAAGCGTGTCGTTTGAAAATCTGTCGGACGCTGGAAGTACGGAAAACAAAATCTCCCAGCTTGAAGAACGTACTTCTGAAGAGGAGCTCTTTGTGTTAACTCTTGTGTATCGTCAGCGAGACCTGTGTTTTCAGTAAACCGTCGCAACGAGATTGCTCTCCGGCACACTCACGGCACTTTGTGTCGAAGTACTGTGACCCCGAGTGCTTCGAATTGCGGATTTTGGTGTCTTCGTTGGTCTTTTAACACTTTGACGTGGTTCCGGTGTTTTTGTTTCGCCAGGAGCGCACTAAAGTTACGACGTAGCCGGGCCACAGCGTGGTATCGCGAAAATTGCTCGTATTCGCGTTAAACTTTCATTACTGCAAAACAGAATTTTTCAGATTTCCATCCCCTGTAGATTCACCCCTTCAATTTGCGCTCGCTTCAATTCACGAACTCTTGTTTCCGCAGTGCTGGTTGGGTTAAGAGAATTATTACGTAGCTTTGATAATCTGTGCTGTTGAAGGATGAACTAGCTAAGTTGTAAGAGTCCGATGTATTTCGACTCGCTCGAAACGGATTAATTCCATCTAGAATGCCTAAGTTAAAATTGACATTTTCAACATAGAATTATTGAATATTTACCTAATTGATCTTGGAGACATCTTCAATAGAACGGTTCTTCTATAGTGACGCTTATTTTTAGATTTGTCGACAGTTTCTTCGGATACAATTACTGAATTTCTTTTAAATAATGAATTGAAAATTAAACTCTGTTGATGGAAAATGGAGACAAAACGATGATTGACAAGAAGAATCTCGACTTCATTATCAAGCGGTAAAGATGGATAGAATTTCATGCTTCCTGCAGACATGTTCACGACCATACGTATAAGACGAAGAGATACCGCTGTCTGCTGGCTGGAAAAACACTTCGTTTCACGCGATTTAAAGCGCATTCCCACTGCACGTACGTACACGTTACGGTAGAGCGACATATTTTCGCGACAGCCGTGTTGTACGATGTGGGTTCAGAATTTCATAATCGAATAACAGAATTTTCGTGCTCGTTTCGCATTTGTAGTGGTTGATCGTACAAAAATTCCACCTCGTAATTGTTACGGAAATAATGAACTAAAATTTTAATTTGCATAACTTAAATGTGAAATTTGGATACTTTTTTTCCACTTTTCTTTGAATATGAATTCAGTATGAATGTTAAAAGACGCTAGTGTATGGTAAATGCAAGGATATCGATAACTCGTGACAGTTTCGAATGATTAAACAATCCGCTATTGACTTACATTTCGGTCTTTTCATTTATAACCATTTTAAAACTTGATAAGTTAATATTGAAAATTAACAAATATAAATTGAATTTAAAAATGAAATTATATTAACATATGGAAGCATTGAATTTGCGACGAAATCTATTCTATTATTTCTCGAAAACGAAAGAGAGTCGCTCCTTACTACTTTCAGAGATTGTTCTACATACCCGTCTTTACATCTGATAAAAAGCTGATTAAAAAATTAAGAACACACTTCGCGAATGTCCCCTCGTTAGTTAAAACTGAGACTGATTGAAACATCAGAAACGATTGTAATTCAGGAATAAGAACGGGTAAGTCAAACATTTGCGCGAACTTCTGTTCATTATCCTTCCGTGTTGAACTTATCACGAAGTTCCTGTTAAAATTACCGAAAGAGAGTCGAAGATAAAAATGTTCTTCGAAGTTCTGTCTAGCCGAAGTTCAAAATTTTCGTTAGTTCCGTAGTTCGTAAATCAACGAAACAGCGTTCCTCTCGTGGCTCCTCGAGACTCTATGAAAAACGAGGAAACTCGTTTCAACGATGAAAGAAGTAACGAGGTCTTGACAGGCGTTCTGCATGATTGAATTTTCGCTAGCACTCCTATTTTAACCCTTGCACTCGGAGTTAACTCCGTGCAAAATGTGCTACAAGCAGAAACAAAAATAATACATATAAGAATAATATACAGTCGATCACGTAAGTATTCATCCCCTTTGCATCTATTAAAGAAAGTCTAATTTAAATGAAAGGCTTTCTGTTTGCAAATCAATTTTCCATTATAAGTATGTATATGAATAAATTTCGCACATGTATATATTTGCAGTTTCAAATTTATTGGGAAACATGAAGCATTCATTTAAATTAGACAAATGTCTTCAATAAATGTAGAGGGTACGAATACTTATGGAATTGACTGTATGTATAAGAAGACGTGTATTCCACGATCTATGATTTATTTATAGGTGAACGATGTCCTTTCGAAATGAATGTCCAAGAATTGCTGAAACATAAAGCAACTGAAATATACAGAACGTCCCAGAATTAGTGTAAGAACCGGAAATGGGGAGTAGCTGAGCAAAAATGTCGGATGGTGCTTCGTTTCTTATTAATAATTAAAAAACGAAGAATCATTCAACTTTTTTGCAAAGGAAACTGTGCTTCGAAATCGTCTACCTCCCATTTCCGGTTCTTGCACTATTTCTGGGACACCCTGCATAGTGACTTCATAAACTCTCGAAACCTAAAGAATGATGCTTTATTAATCCCTAAGGCGCCATAGCTACCCCGAAATTAGCCACTTTTCAACATCCTCTTTTACAATGGTTCGTCCCATATAATCACTGACATATCTTGTTAGGTTCACGATATCCTCTCAGAGAGGACATCCGAGTGCAAAGGGTTAACAGCTGAGCACTCATTAATGCACGACCGGTTTTCCAGCGTTCCTTGCCACACCGCGATATGCAGCCAACTATGTCGAAGATGAAAAACCCACGAAGCTTTGACGATGACTCGGGTCGCGCGAAACCTGTTTGAATTACTTGCTCTTTTGTAGCTTCGTCGAGCTGGAATGCAATACAATACGGAACTAATTGCGCCACGGAAATATGATTTTCATTTGGCTGCAACGCTCGCCGTGTGCAAACTGAATTTTTTATTTATAAAGTTTAACGGAAATGTTTCTATGATCTCTGTCTAGATGAAATACTCGGTTCACCGAAACGCTTTTAGTCGGTCGAAAATTGACTATTTCGAAAGAGAAACGATCCAAGGGCGACGTCGAAAAGGGATAGGAAAACTATTGTTTAATCAAGTTGTGGAGAAGTGGTTTGAACAAACAGTTGCAAACACTGTAATTTTATAACGGACATAATTTCTGGACTACAACAGCTTCGTAATTAATCAGCTGCATCGTTGTACTATTTGGATGACAGTTATTTTTTGGAGTTGTTATTTGAAAATTTGTTCTGTAGTGGCTCTGTAATGGTGAATACAATTTTGTATTGAGCAAAATTATTTATTGTCGTCAAGTAATCAAGAAAAGACCCTGTAAGTTTCGTAAAAGTCTGCTTAATACATTATTTTTAAAAAATTCGTTAAAAAATGCTTAATTTTCTGTGTTTTGAACCGAGCACACTTCGTAAGAGCAGATCTGCCGATGAGTTGGGTCTCTCTATCTCCTTCTACCTCATAGCCTAGAAAGAAAGACGTCAGTTAGAGCAATGTATCCGCTGTAGATTACGTACCGACAGGAAACAAGCTTTACACCCGCCATTCAATTCAATATAACCATGCTATAGATTCTATTTCGTGCCACGAGAAGTGATCGCATCCTAGACCGGACTATACATCTAACTAATCACGAAGCTTTCGTGCTTATTGCTGTTCCTCGGTTTATCGCGAATCGATCAATCTTCTATCGCAAAAGTGATCTCGTTTCATGAGTTTTTCGCGTTCTCAATCATTATTACCGTCTACCGTGGCGGATTAACGGATTAAGGTAGCAACAAATACTAGTATCGAATCGATAATACAAGTTCCCTTACAAGGTATAACGATAATTAAAATGATAATTTGAACATGAGCCTGTTTTGTAAACAGATTGAATTTTGTCGACATTGATTTATCGTCCAATCTACTGCAGCAGAGATTTGTAATATCTTATCTAGATATTAATGTTAATTAATAAATGAAGCATGAACAAGATATGAATTATTGTTTGTTTGATAAAAATTGCAATCTGACTTGCTGTATTATACTGTGCGATATGAAGAATAATGTTGCATCTTGCTGTATTATGCTATTATACCTTGTATTATGGTTTGTGATGCTTTAATATTCTGTATTTTGCAGTATTATGCTCTATTTAGAATATTTTCTGTTATACTGAAAATGAAATAAAATGTCACATTGAATAAATGAAATGTGATCTGATTGAATATACGCAGCAAATAAACCACGTATTCTTTTTTATTTCATTAGTTGTAAGAAAATTATAATTGTAATGGATCATAGGGTGGAGAACTTTGAGTTGTTCAGCACGCACTAGCCAATCTGGAATCGTTCTGGTGAACTGTTCTTTAGATGTGCTCGACTCTGGTGGCTGGAGGGTGCATGGTACTTGGGTTTGAATTTCCTTTAATCGACGTCGCTCGAATTCACGTTCCGTTTTCCTTTGTACTCTATTGTATCACTCATTTCATTGAAAATCGTCGGTGAACGATAGCTCTTGACATGGTTTTCTATTCGTCGACTGTTTGGTGCTCGGCGTGCGAGACTTATTGGATTAAAGTTCGCGTCAGGGGTGATAATTTTCGAAACTTAAACCTTAAATTCATTCTGCGACACTACTGGAATCACATTAGTGCTTTTCTTGTAAAGTTCTCCAATTTTATTGGAACGTTGCGTTTAAATATGGCTTTGAGTTATAACACGATTATTTACAGGTTTCTAATTAGACTCGAACCACAAATTTGTTAACATTAGAACTATCATACAATATATCAATGAAATGTTTTGAAAATAATAAGAAATCATATTTTCTTAGAATTTTCTTACGTAGTAACTAGGGCGCGATAGGTACTATATTCCATGACTAAACGTCGGAGGAGACGGAAACGAACCGCCGGAAATTCACCATTGGATCGTTTCCTTTCCTCTTTGAGGTGCAACGCAATCCAATCCGGAGATTGAGAATCGTTAAAACGACTTAGGAGAGAGTTTTTTATTTCGACCAGTTTCGAGGCAATTTTTACGATTCTTAGTCAGCCACATTATTTACGATCATAATACCTTTAAAAATTTTTAAATGTACGATATGATAAATATACATTGTTATATAAATAAAATACAATGTTAAATATACAAAATAAAAAAGTAAATCCCTAAACTGAGACTGGACTGGCTTGACAGGACTGACGAATTTCTATAATATTGAAATAATCGTGTTGCATCGTTTTAGAACAAAAATAAAGCAAAATTGACGTAAAGGTCAACTCTTTTTAACGTGTAAATAGCGAAACACTATTTCCAATATTTTCGAAAATAGTAACATCGATTAAACGTCGCTATTTTAACGGGGGCCGTCAAGCGTGGAAAAGAGGAAATAAATATGGTACTTAAAGCAGTAATGAACAAGGAAGTAACATTATTATTTTTATATTATTTAAAAATTATTCTTATCGTACATAATTATTTACACTATTAATTTTATTTTTTTGAGTTAGCGAGATGACAGTTATTTTCAGCAACTTTTTATTAATACTATAATAAAAGTAACAACTCATAACTTCGGTTTTTACTTATCGATTCTCATTTCTACACTTGCTGGTTCCATGTTGTATATCGCACAACAATCGATATTCATTCGTGGATACACAGCATTGCACTTGGCTTGCATTCAGGTAAATACAAAGAAGTGTTCATGTCTGCTCAACTGTTGATAATTTCGTAGAGCTTTCGCGTGCTCTCAAGCTTTCCACTACATTATCGGCAGATACTCTTCTTTATCTACTCACGGCCAGTGAGAAGGTCGTGTTTTTATCGGCTGAAAGTGACTCTGCCTAAAATCAATACTCCGCTGTAAATTCACGTAGCACACGGTCGAGTTAACATTAGTGTAAGATTGGTTTAAAAAATATATATTTATAAAGATTATCGTGTTAGACGATGCACGCTTCGAATATAGGTATTTTATCCACTCTATATCCAAGGAGCAACTTTAATTCTAGAGCTTTCCTAGAGAGGACGCCGTGCAAAACTGTGCGGGGCGCTTTATCTTGTTTCTTCTGCAGTTACAGCTTCGAATAGTGTACAAATACATTTTTATGACAAATTATAGTTATTGTATTATGTTTTATATTAGTTATTGTAAAATTTCAAGTGAGTCAGTTGAACTAGTTTATTCATTAACTTTTGTAATAGTTATTTGTCACGCATGCAATAGATGTATAATAATGGATTTTATTAAGTTTGTACGATAATGCATAAATTCTTGTTTGTAAAGCTATTCTGATCGTGGATTAGGATATATTTTCTTACGTTCTTACTAAATGAATAATACATTAAAATTACATAATATTAAGAAAGCTTTACAATTTCTAAATTAAGTTTCACCTATTAGTTATTTTAATTCGCCTTTCTGGTTATATTCAATCACTGATATTTACAGAAAGTAGCAAATGTATACAGATAAAAATAGTTTGTAAATATTCTACTCGTTACTTTCATATAATCGTTACTGCAAAAGTAGCCATTACACCGAAAACGGATTGTTGAATTTGGCTTAAAATTTTTCTCCGCGCTCTTAACCACTACACTTAAAATATGTCAAAGAATAAAATAGATCTACTCAATGATGCATCCAAGATGGAACCTATCACCCACAGCAAGAGGAGCTCGCGCATCGTTTATCTAAAAAAGATTCCCAAGCGTACCTCGTACTTTTCATCTCAGACATAACAGTGCGTTCTCTTCATTGGCGCCTCCAAGATGGAACTTATCATCCACGACAGGAGGAGCTCGTTCGTTTAAGAATGATCGAACGATGATCGATCAGTTGCCGTCGAATTAGAGCTCACCGCGGCGTATAAAGAATGCGCGTTAAGCTAGGTAAGAGAAAACGGAAAGTTCGCGGGGCAGGAAATTGGATTCCGAGCGGCCGCAAAGGGACGACTGGACCGGCAGAACGATTCGATATTCGAGCGAGAACGATTAAATTGAGTCTAGCAGCTTCTGGACTGGGAGTGGTACTTGCCCAAGGAATATACCTCCCCCACCCCGTAACAGTGCGCGGATCGTCGAGTCAAGTTGCTGTGCAATTCTATCGAGGGGCCTACAGAAGCTAATTGGCCGGTCAGCCCTTCGCTAGGGGCTGGTTCGAGTTAGGTCCCGGCATTGCGACAATGCAATTTACGTATACGCCGCGGTCCATTCACTGGCGAAACCTCAATTCCGTTCAGGAAACGAAGAAGGATCCCTTTCAAGGGGATGCTAACTCTGTGGATGTACGAACGCTGCCCGCTCACGCTTATCGCGGGGCTGCGATGTATAGTAAGCGAAACGAGATTGAGAGAGAATTCCAACTGGAAAGATTCCATAAAAATTCAACTTCAATTGGAAGCTTGAAAGGCGAAACGATGATTAAGAGGGAACACTGGAACCGAACGCCCTGTGAAAATAGCTTTGAAGCCGTATCGAAGACTTTGCTTTCAGTGTGCCATAGTCTCGACATGCATTTTGTCAGTTGCTTCATGGTATATGGCAGAGTACCGATGGACTGATTGAAGTTTATACAGATACAGAGAGAGAGGCATATAACTTTACTGCATTGAATAAGTTTTAAAACAATTCATGTATATGCTACGGTGAATGTGGTACATCTACACGGAAATACTGTCTGAGTAGGTTTAGACCTAGTTTCTTGTTGGGCATTATCACGCGAGAGGCTGCGAATAACAATATTCTATAATTTACAATTAAAAATTCAATTAATGGTTACTTTAAGTCACATGGTGGGGAATGTGATAAAATTGTTCATGCGTATACTGTCTACATGGAAATACTGTCTGAGTTGGTTTAGACTTAGTTTTTGGTTGGACACAATCACGCGAGAGGCTGCGAATAACAATATTCTATAATTTACAATTAAAAATTCAATTAATGGTTATTTTAAGTCACATGGTGGGGAATGTGATAAAATTTGTCATGCATATACTGTCTACATGGAAATACTGTCTGAGTTGGTTTAGACTTAGTTTTTGGTTGGACACGATCACGCGAGAGGCTGCGAATAACAATATTTTATAATTTACAACTAAACATTCGATTAATGGTTCTTAGGTCACATGGATGTAGCGTGAACATTTATTCTAATCGTCTATTTTTAGTATTCATCAATCGATTTGTTGATTTGGCTGTAAGGACGTTAAATTGAAATTTTCGAAATTCTATAAAAATTGAAAAATTTAGAAAGTGCGTCGGATCAAAAATCTGATTGCATCAAGCTGTCTAAATGGGGGATGTACCCCTAATAAATAGCTCGCATAAATAAAAAAGTGGCTAAAAACGCCGTTGTAGCCCCTTTTTCTATCGAAGTACGGTTTCGCGACGGTTTTTAAATTTGAAGAGTACATTAGTTCCGGGGACCCTTCAAGTGCATTTATCACATTTCCTATTACGAGTTAGGGATTATATAAAATCACCAGCCAATTTGATAAATATTTCACAATTTATCACATTCACCAGCTTTAGTGGTTGCTTTTCATACCCATTTTATCACATTCACCGTAACATATATTAGGTTGTCCCAAAAGTTTCTTCCGTGACTTGCATTCAGTTATTTCGTGTAGCAATGTTTATATAAACAGACAATCTAATTTCTTAGATGTTAATGTTGTAACAGTAATGGAGCAAAATGAATCGTACACGATTCAATAATGTAGCATTAGACATAAAATATTGTGCATGTATTACTTATTAATGAAACGGAAGAAACTTTTGGGACAACCTAATACAACATTTCTTTGTTACGTACTAACTTAAGTTATCGAAACCTTCAACAGAAATTTAAGAACACCTACCATTGCTGCCAAGGAGGTTTTCCATTAAAGTTCAATAACACATTCGCTGCGAGTACCTAGAGTCGCTCGGCTATGGTATCGAATAACATACAGAAAACTTGCACAACGCGAAATCGTGTTGAATTATTGTTTCTGTGATCCTGCGGTGCACATAAAACACACTCTGACACGCTGAGACGAGCACTCGAAGGAACGCTTGATATATACCCAGTTTCTCCTTGCCCCTCAGCCGTTCGTTTTTAGGGATGTTATTTATTTTCTCCATCGCGGAGGAAAAATTCCGTCGTTTCTTGTTTCCTCTTTCGGGGGCAGGTTCTTACCGCTGGCAAAGGCAAGAGAGTCGGGCTGTCGACGATACTTTGTAGGTATTTCGTCTTCCATCGTAAAAACGACGCGTATCTGGCTAATGCCTTGCTCCTCGATGAGAAGGGAGACCAGTATCGCGGGGGTCGCCTCAATGGACTTTGGTCGTATTCTTTTAAAATCGTTAAGCGTATTTTTACGACTTTCGCGGGGGGTTCACGTCGTTGGAAGTTGGTGATTTTTGTGATTTTTAACAAGCACGCTTGGGTGGCTTTTGTGCCCGTCTGTAAACGTTTCCTCTCGCTCGAGGAGGGGGATGAGAGATTAAGCTGTGCGTATTTGGTTTCCGATAATGTAGGCACCTCTTTACGACGATCGTTTCAGCTGAGTTTACGATAATGCGGTTATACGGTTCTCACGGTTATACGAGGCTTATTAAGTTGGAGAGCGGGAGTTGTTCGAGTCTCTAAGTGATTTAAGGCAGGGGCATAGATTCATTCTGAGACAGATTTTCTTTTCTCGACGATTAGTCGAAAAGATACCTTACTAAAAGGTATTCCGGAAATGATATAATAGATTTGTGATGACAAAATCATTCTATCGCAAGTATCTTGCATCATCTTACAAATATCTGGGAAGAATTAATATAATTTCATTAATTCAATATTAAATTTCACTAATAAAAATTCACATACTTTGTATATCTAATAATTAATTCTTAATCTACAAATAGTATCCATGTTACCAATAAATACAAATAATATATAAACATATCGTAGCGTATACATAGTTGTTGGAAATAAAGTAAAAAAGATATTCGAATTTGCTTTCCAGGTCTATATTATTCTTGCATTGCTATAATTAATTATACTTGGAATTGTAAAGTAATATTTAAATAAAAGTGTTGCATTTATTTCCACAGTAATTAAAACAAAGTTTTCCTAAGAATTCCATGTACAGATTAAAAATAATTCGAATCTCAAAAGGTCATTTCTAAAATTGAAAATTGTTCAGTGGCACTCGAAGACGACGCGAAAGCACGCATATTATTCAAACACAAGCGCATCGTACCATCTAACATTTACTTTGAACGCTTTTCCGGATCTGCTACTATTCGTAAAAGATTCGTAAAGGGACACGGGAAGATCACCGAAAAATTTCATTAAATTCCTCACCTTGCACGGGTACACCCGGCGTGCTCGTGCGCGTTCAAGAATAAAGGAAGCTTCAATCTCACTCTGTGTCGGGGGTCGGAACGGTTATTGCTATGGTTATCCCGAATATTCTACCTGGAAGATCTCCTCCTTCACTCGCGATTGCAAGGGCAAGAAGAATGAGTCTCTCGAGGCAGAGGTTTCCGTGTCTCTCTGTTTTGATATCGTTACACCTCATCGCTTATTAAAGGGCCTCGTACATGTTTCTAGTCGCTTATGCGGAACTCCGCGATGCATTATTGAAGGGGTCTTCGAACAGCAAAAATGCGAACGTTAGTTCCCAGACGTGCATTCGGTATATGCGTTTACACAGAAAAATGACCATTTACACGCACGGAATTTCAAATTAAATTATACAAGTCCATTTGACGGTTGATGTTCTCGTGGTTATTTAAATCATCTCATTAATCAATTAAAATAATCCATGATGCAAAAATTGTCTGTAATAAAGTGTGCCTCTTCTTAAAATTTAATTACTTGAGACTGACTTTTAGTCATTTCTATTATAATATCACTCGCGATTATTATTGTAATTAAGTTTGAAATTAATGATACTGAAGCCTACACTTGTAGTCAGTGTTGATATTATACATTATAATTTAGGGTTGATATAGACTTTAGTTTTGAATTTTTAGTAATTAAACAAACTGTTCGTTGCTAGGCGTTATTTTATATTTCTCTATCTAAACCATCATGCAATGTAATTTGGAAAATGTTGTGCTTCATGAATATTGTTCCGAGGGTCCAAACGTACACATCAATTTTATTTTAAATTATTATATATTATTAAACGTCCTCGTTATACAATTTTCTGAAGTCATGGATAGAAACAAAAGAGGCAAGACTCTTTCTACTCTACACTTTCCACTCTTTCTACTCTTTCGAAACTCACCCCCAATTTATCAATTAATCGAAAGAAGGATGAAAGTCCTCCATTACTTATTTCTAAGCCGTCAATTTGGAGTGTCCTTCGTCACGGTTGACAAGGCGCTGCTATAATTTACAGGTCAGTTCAAAGCGTGCCAGCATCGCACCACCCGTCCTGTTCCGTAAGCGTTACACTTTATCCATATTTTAAACAACCACTTTTGAAACGTATTCGTCGTGGTCACACCCCCTTGCTCCGGCCCCGTGAGTGCCATCACTCCCTTGGGAATCTGCGGTATAATAACGTTGACATAGCCGACGTGGAGCCACTAAATAGGAACCGCCTGTTTCCTTTGCTCCTCGCCCTCGTCCGTGTACTTTCGCTTCGTATTTCGTAACCGAGCTTTCATACGTCTTTCCACGGCCTCCTCGAGATAGCGCAGCTAAATCCATCTGGTACGTGGAGGGCCCGCGTGTATAACGTTCGTTGGGCGGTGCAGGTGCGTTATTACAATTCACCGCGGCGTTCCTTGCTTCTTGGCTGGTGGCATACTGGCCGAGGCCACTCGATCAAAAAGAGGTACGGTTCGACTAAGAACATATTTTCACCGGGAATTTCAGCTTTTACTTTACCCCATCTTTCAAAAAGAAATTCAAGAATCCTGATGTCTTCTTTTAGGACATAACGAACTTCGTCGGTTACCATACTGCATTCTTCGATAGAAATTATTTGTGTTAAAATACCTGTCTTTCTTTTAAATACCTCAACTTAATTTCAATGTAGTTGAATGTGGACGCGAATTCAAAGATTCAATTTCAATTTGTTAAGTAAATCTTTTACCATACTGCATTCTTCAATAGAAATTATTTGTGTTAAAATACCTGTCTTTCTTTTAAATACCTCAACTTAATTTCAATCTAGTTGAATGTAGACGCGAATTCAAAGATTCGATTTCAATTTGTTAAGTAAATCTTTTCTAGAATGATGCACAGAACTCTGTTTATTTAATTTCAATGTTTACATGATAAGTAATTGTATAATTCGATAGTTTCGAATTCATCCAAAACGATACTACAATTTTACTGTCACTTCTTTTGTATTATTATCTGATCAATTATTTCACGAATAGGATGCCACATTTTTGCTACGTTTGATTCTCATACGTTGATTATTTTTATCAAACTTGATTCTTAATATACCAGGTCCAGGTCTAATAGTTTTCTGGCAAGTATACGGATTCCCTCGCAAAATAAATGTTAATTAAAGATGAACGACGGACGTTTTCGCTGAGATAAGAACGTCTAGCAATTTGAAAGCCTCGCGATTCTATGGGGAAGATTTGGAATGGCAGGGGGATCAATCTTAGGAGAAGAACAATGTAGGCGTCGTATGCATTGATGAAAGTCTTCTCTCAACCCTTTGTGGATTCAATGTAATTCCAGTAACGCCACCGACGACAACGACGACGCACCGTCGAAAGAGGACGAGGCAAGGGCTGAGAGTGGCCCCGTTGCTGCTTTGGCGAGAGGAAGGGGGTTTGGTCCTTAATGGAAGAAACGCCGAGGAGTCGTGGATGTAGGCGCCTCGATGTCGTCCCCTACCATCGGTCGTACAATTTACGACCATTTATTTAATTGGTTCGTCAAAGTCCTCGCGACAAATGCGTCGCGATGAAAAGGCATCGGCTCGTCTCGCGTCAACTTCGATGAGGCCACGTATAGTGTCCCGTCCTAGATGCTTAAAAAAAGACGAGCTCAGTTTTAAGGACAGGGTAAAATACCGTGTGACTTCGAAGTCTAATAAATTGAAAGCTGGCGTCACTGGTAATTTCGTGATTCAAAGGAAATGTAGGTGTTGATCTCTTTGGGGAATAACTGGTTTGGATTGAAGTGAATAAGAATTCGAACTGATATTTATCTACTATCAGCTATTAATTTTGTGTTGTTATTATTAGGGAAATTAGTTGTGGTCTTCAATTTAGAATTTTAGTGGGCGCTGTTTTGCAACCATGTTTTAAGTAACTGAAATATCAATGGAGCAAGTATATGAACATATATAAAGTCGTAGCTTAAGACTTTGATATTTCGTACCTATCCAAAGTATGCGAATATTAGGACACCATTTTACTTACATATTAACACGTTGATCGCCACATGAATGTGTTTAAACATTTCTATAATAATCTGTTGGAGTATTTACTATAATTCAACATTTTATTTTACTACAAAAATAAATGTACTGAGAGTATATGCACAATGTACATATATATATATATATAATATATAATATATTAATTAATATAATATATTAATATATATATAAAAATTTGTAGCATTATACACTGCAGTTTTCACACATCTGTTTAGTCTCTTTCGTTATTCTGCAGTGACAGATATATACATGTACATACATGTATATATGTATATATCTACAAATTTTGTCTACCTTTTTCTTGTAACGTTCATCTCAACTTATTCGTGACATAGTAATAATAAAATCAAAACTTTTAATTAATAAATTTAGTATCTTATGATTTTGTTACACCCCATTTCCAATATACTCAAATTTTGTTTTGAGACAATTAAGACCTACACAATATAACGTTTGTCGTAGTATTTATTTTGATAAGGTTATTCAAATTCATGAATCCTAACCAGATTTATCGTCTTTAACATTTTACCTTAAAAATCATCTTATTTAGTTCTACAGTAAGAAACCCTGTCATGTGAGATCCATCCACAAGATTTTTTCGATTTTTGCGTCATCAAGACGAAAAAAGAGGTTGAGGCGCGAAGCTGGGCTCTTGTAATGAAAGTGGAGTACCCTACACTTTGGAGACACGCGTATGACGTCGAAAGACGAAGCATTATGGATAGCTCATTTCGCGCAGGGATTCCAACACCTGTGCGCGCCGTTAAAAAGCCGCCCCCTTTCCTGTTTCGTTGTTGGCGTATTCTGTGCTACGTTTCTCGATACTCACCACCCTGAGCTCGGTGGCTGCCTTACAGAAGGGCTTCCAGGTACTCGTACGTTTACCGTAAAAGTGCATTTCGAGCGTTCTGAGTGTCATTCTGCGAGAAGTGCTCCACGAGTGTGTAAAAACGATAATAGGCAGCGGTTTTTATTACATCCACGCGCGACTGAATTCTCCATCTTTCTTGTTTCGAACAATTTTTACTGCTCGGAAACACTGTAACCCAGAAGTGTGGTACAAACAGTTTAAATTTTACGAAAATTCAGTTCTTATTCGTTCCTAGGAGGGCAGCCTCTTAAAGTTATGGTTTAATTATAGTGGAAATAAATGCTAATACAACATTTTCCCTTAAACGCTATTATAGAATTCAAATTAGAATGAATTATAGGAATACAAGAATATATATTAGGTAGAAAGGAACACAAAAAAGCAGACTAGACAAACATCGCTCCTTCCCGCCCCTTTAAACGCCCTCTATGAATTAAGAGCGCCAAATTCAAATATCTTTTACTTTATTTCCAACAGAAAAGTAATCCATAGCATTCGATACCAGTGAAAAGCACGAGTTCCGTTCAAAACTCGAAACGACTGCGAGTATTGAGGGTCCAATTTCAATTTTTTATCCGCCCACCAAATCGCTGTGCATATTGGGATCAAAAGATAATTTGCATAAATACACGAGCGAAATTACGCGGTCCGTCGGGGAATTTATTTAGCGGCGAAAATGGCCGTTGAACCAAGGCCCACGGTGGGTATTAAAAGGTACTATTAATACGAGCCTCACGCAGCGGCCATTGGTCATCGACACGCAGCCGGTGGTGACGTTCGGCTCTTTAATTATCATCGATAAATCACCGGAAGAACGCACACCCCTGGCCTTTCGTTATCGCCGTTTTTCTCTGGCTTTCGGACGGAAGCTCGCGATAATTTAGTTGTCCAATCAGTTTGGCGCTTTCATTCCGGAAAGAAATATTTCCGTCGCAACTTTGTCACTATGTACGTGTGTTATATTTTTAAATGTTGGAGAGATCGATCGGATACTCCAGGAAAAACAGAACTCGGTTAAAATCGCGAACGCCTTTGTTACGGTTCGGTATCGATTGCTTCGCGTAACGAGCCGGAGAAACGGCCTTTGTTTTTTCAGCCCCACCGAGCATTCTTTTCTGACAATCTAAACAAACCGTACACATATACGTACAAAATTAATTTTGGTATTTTATTGATGAAATATTAAGTGTAATAGAAACCTACTTTTGGGTACAGTGGGTAATGCATATTTTGAACACATTACATCGCAATTTGAATTTATTTTAAAAGAAATACATGTAGGAAGTATACTAATTATGATTGTTATTCCAAGTACTGTATGTTGACTGCAAAGTTTATAATTAAATTAAATTTCATCAGAGTTATGTTTAGATAAATAGAATTCCAGCAGATCTATAATTATACTATGTAAATAAAATTGTAAAAATTAAATGATGACACAGTAAACAAAACCACGCCAAAATTCTGTTCATATGAATAGAATTCTAGTGATGTATGCAGCGGTTCGATCCCGTCGAGATTATTTGTGACTTACGGTACCCGATGAAGGTTCAGGATGGACGTAGGTGAATCGTCTGGCAATAGGGATTTTTTGGCGGGGGTGGTTCGGGTCGCGCATTTATTCGCGCGTAGGTCGACGTCGCGTCGGGCAGACGCGCATTGTTACGAAATCATCGACATTGTACGAGGGACTCGATTTATTTTGTCTATTCGGCGGAAAAGTGCTTTCATTTGCGAGGCAACTGTCAAAGCGATTCGCGCGAAGGGACGGGACCAAGTGTATGGAAGATGCGCGAGAGAGAACAATGTATAAACGATGAATGAAGGAAGGAGAAAAATAGTGGAAGGAGCGATAGAGAGGAAATGTATTGTGCGACTCCGCCATTCCCTGTCACAAAAGCCCTTAATTCGACAATGCATCCGTCGAAGAGGACAAAAGCCAGCTCTCTGTAAATAATGATTTCTTCGATTCCCGACACTCGTCGTGTACTCTTTCGATACTTCCCTACGTTAACATCTTCGTAGCTGGAGTTTCAATAATATTTGTCTGTTGGCTTTACGATGTTCGGATTGCGTGGAAGGAGGAGATTACTGATTCGAGGGAAGATGTTTATCCTCATTAAGGATCAGGATGAGTCTCATCTATTGATTCAACAAAGGAAGTTTAGTTGCGTAAACATTAATGACAACCACTGCAAACAGTTTAATTAAGAAGTGCCGACTTGTGATTGAATAATATACGTGACATTTTTTATCTAAAAATGAGGCTAAGAAATGTCTTTAGTAACATTTGCTCGAACACAGGCGGTTTCGAGGGGAGCACGGATAAACTTTTAGGAATAGGTAATTTTAAATCGACACACAAAAACTGGTGTATTATTCGTGTATTATAAAAATTCATATTTTTAGGAACACAGATAGAGAACAAGAAACGCTAATTTAAATATTTTCTGTCTTCTTGATGTTATAACTTCTTCTAAATGTTATAACTTGTATTTTTCTATACACAGATAGAGAACAAATTACGAAAATTAAAATATTTTCTGTCTTCTTGATGTTATAACTTCTTCTAAATGTTACAACATGTATTTTTAATATCATCTACATGTATGCAGTTGTACACATCCTTATTTATCTTTGTGCATTTACATTTCTAATAACCGCACGAAGATCCGTAGTTTAATTATAACCATGACAGCAAAAAGATAACTTTACATTGCCTAGCTTCCCGAGCCCCTATGAATATTCAAGAAAGCGAAATGCGATAGCAACGATAACAATAACATCAATTACACCTGGAAAGTATAAGTTAAAATGGTTCGAACGTCGCGAGGGGGTTGACGTCGCCACGGATTTCGTTTAATAAAGATTCCGGTCGTGCGCTCGATTCGACGATCAGCCGAGTCCCCGAGGTAATTAAAAGAAAGGAAGCAGGATTTTTAAGGAAGACCAGCAGGACGCTGGGCGACGTCGGAGACGTGATTCGGAGACGTCGAAGAATTCGAAATCGGATTAAGAAAGAGCGATGGGATGGTCGATTTCGTTCCCTGGCTGTTTCGAGCTTTTCATTTTTCGGCCCTTAGGGACGGGTCCCGGGCGTATTTGCATTACAAATACAGCTTTCATTCGGGTTTCTCGCGTTTCATTAAATTCGTTTCTTTCCTCTTCCGTCTTTTCCCTCGGTCTCGCGTCTCGTTCGCGTCTCTATCGGCATCGAGGATGCGCTTCGTCTCCTCTGAAAGAGTTAATATTAAAAATTTTAATCCCGCGCCGAGGGACTTTCCCTCTTTGCGAACTTCGAACGCAGGAGTCGTTTATCAGGAACGTGCGCGGAAACGGGTATTGGCGTTGTTAATGCAGCAGCGGACAAACAGTTCGAGCGACGGAACGAAACTAGCAGAGATTGTTTTGCAGCGGATAAACCAGTCCGTGGACAGTTCTTCATCGTGTCAGTCGCTGGCTCAACCCAGGACAAATGAACATGTCGCAAGGAAAGCTTTATTTCGTTTGCCGATGGTGCAAACTTCGTTCTTGACTTCCTGTGAATGACGTGTGGGAGAGAATTAACTTTCATTTGTTTATATACATTGTCCTATTATAGATCATATTCATTCTTGGAGGCTTTGGCGATTATCTGCCAGCTTTTGGGATGCGATGGTCACTTTGCGTGGGCGAGTCATAATGTCTCACAGGACTTTTGATTAAGGTACTGAAAAAATTAATTTCGTAGTTGAGATTGTGAATGAAAATAAATCTGGATAGGATTTGTAAATTTGGTCAGGTTGCAAAACTTAAATACTAGGACAAAGTGTTCAATAGTCTCGAGACAAAATCTCAACTATATAGAAATTTTCACAAGTTTTAGTCTAGCAGCTAAAGTACATTGCAGTCGCTGTGAATGGAAATTAAAGTTTTAATTACAGTGCTTTCAACTTTACATGTAGTTGATATATAATCTGAATAATAATTTGAATATTCATTGTTATAATCTTATGTGTACTAGTAGAGTGAAACTCCCTATGACATCAAAAATTGCTCCTCTTCAATGTTCCATTTTGATATTTGAACAACAATAGACAGTCACTTAAAAATGTTTCTTTTATCGTTATCTACATACTGTAATGTAACATAATGTAACACACATGAAAATGAAAATTGTATCACTGTGCAAATCTATTTCTGACCGACTGTACTACCAATAAAATATATTCAAAAATACAACTATTAAATCGACTGAACGTCGCGAATAAATCCCGACACATTGGTCTTAGTCATCACTTATTATTCGAAAAATCTGTCGACCATCTCCTTTACTATCCATCACTGGATGATAATCGCGCACGTGCCACGGAATCAGGATGTTTCAAAGGTACCCAATCACCAGCCCTCCCCGTCTATGGGATCCGAACCATCCTGGATTTTCTCGTTACCGAACCGTTGATAGTTATATCCTGACAAAATTGAGATACGACTCCTTTCCCTTCGGAGCGTCTAGAGTAACAGTCGTGGTGAATTATGGAGTTCGCGTGCGTCTTGGAGCAAGGTCGACTGGCCCGAGACACACGAGGTTTTACCTAGGCGAGATGTATTTATGTGAGAAAATTATGGCCTCGAACTTGTGGCCACCACATGAGCCCGGTTCGGTTAGTTTATAGACGGCTTTCTGTGATCAACGGTCGATGATCAACGGTTAGGTGGAGAACGTAGATAACGTGGAACGTTTCTCGAGGAACCATGGAGGACGATATAGAGTTATAAGCGTAGCGGGATTAGGCAACAGGCAGTTGGTGCGCGGGACTGAAATAAAATTGAGTTATTATTATCAATTGTTCGTCGGAAATTAGTCACGCGAGGGCTCGAGAGGCATCCTTATTGCCGTACAACGTGGTCGTAAAGTGGGATCATTGGACAGCTGTACGATTCCTCGGGTTTAAATTGGAGACCCTTTGTTCCCTCGGTCGTTGAAGGGTGATTCTGAGTTTCGCGATAATTTTTTAAGAGAACAGAAAAACTGGGTGTATTATGCATCTATTTCAACGTTAATATAAATCAATGAATAATTTGTATGAAATTCGTACAAAAATATTCTTGTACTCTTCCTGAACAGTATTAATAATAGAAAAGAAAACATTGGAATCGTTCTTTATTTTACAGACAACAACAAACATTCCTAAAGTATGCTTCATTTTTCTGAAAATACTAGTAACTATTTTAAAGAAAATAGCCATGTTAAAATTTAATAATTTATCATTCCTGACGTGTTTTGTAATTGCAGATCTGTGTTATTTAATAAGTTGAGAAAGTTTCATAATATTTGGGGGGTGTACTCGAGGCAAGGAGTCCCTAAAAGGCTCTAACGTGGACACAGTCGGATATCATGCTTTTGCAGCAGGGATTTGGGTGTTTGGACAGTGTTTAAATGAAATAGCTATAAGATATCTGACAAGCCGCAGTTGCTTTGTCAAAGAGGGTGCGTCCATGTCATGATCCCCATAACACCTATTCTACTTATGCTTCTGATTCAAACTGCAAGCTTACCGTATGAATACATGCATTAAGGTGATTCTTGGGTTAGGCGTCGGCCGCCATTCTGGCTGAGATATTGTATCTGAATTTCCGACAAGAAGTCCCTGTCTGACATTAAAGTCACTCCAGATGGAAAATCGTTAGCATTCTTTTCGGGAGGACGATGTGAGACGTTTACTTTAAAAGTGGCCTAAGTCCATTTGTCAATTATTTTCTGTTGCACGTAGTTACATGTGCAACTCGAAGTTATCTATCAATAAAGCATTTGAGTTCATATTATTCACTTAATAACTGCCATTGTTTTAATTGGAACTATATATGTATATTCTGAATTGCATTGAAACACAAACCCTTAATTGAATTAAAATTCACACTTGTACGAGAGTAAAAGTTAGGAGTTACTCATTTTTTTGTCTCAGTCATTTCTTTTGATCGTGGTAAAAAAACTTCAGTATCGTATGTTTTTATGTATAGAGATTGGAATCCAGAGGCAAGGAGACACCTGTGTCTTAATTAAAGTTGGCTGACTTCTGATCCGTCCTACCCCTCCGTGCCACTCGTCAAATCCGTTCCCCGAGGGTGCAATTTACTCGTACCCCTCGCCACCCTTTCTCACCCTTCCCAGTGCGACTAACTTACGTCTACTTTGGTTTAGACTCTTGAATATGCCTTACCGATTTCTGATTTATTGATTCTTGTCGTATTGCTCTACTTTTGTTTAAAATTCGGACGTTAACAATTTTGTCATAGGCAGGATTGATTCTCGGCGATTCTCGTGTCTTGTCTTTTTGATAAATTGCTCTTTCGCAAAATTATTACGTGTGAGATATTATTAATCGCATCAAAATTCGTTAACAGTTTGAACGAAATTAACTTCCATCAGATGTTTTACTTTTTTTTAAAATTATATAATTGCCACGAGTAAACTTGGAAGAAACAATATTCAAAGTTCTTCGAATTCAAGTTGATTCTTCGATAATGACTATATTATGCGAGGTGTTTTTACTCCGACTAAAATTCATTAAAGAAAATTAACTTCTACTCGAGAGTTGTATTTTTGAACAATTAACTTTTAGTCATAGGAAAGTGTCCAAAGTGAAATAGTGCGAGAAGAAATGAAACTGGACGTAGCGCCTTCGTATTCTGAAAGGGAACATCCACTTTAAGAATCCAGTTGGGTAGCGGCGGTAGTCTTCTTTGGTCTTTGCTATGTAAAACAGCCTCTATTCCCTTTTGTCCATCGCTTGGGTCACCCTTGAGCGTTAAAGTTCTGACCGATGCGGCGACGGTCTCTCGTGAACTGTGGACGGACAAGAGTTTATCTCCTTTCGCTCCGTTCGATATTTATGTAGTATCTAAAAAGGTGTATTCCTGGATCCACGGAATCTTTTGAGATTTTCATGCACCGTGCCATTGAATCTCTTTTCCGAGGAACTCGTACTTTTTGCTTCGTCTGCGATATTCATGAACTGTATTCATATAGAATTCCTTCACGCGTTTAAAAATAATAAATAATAGTTCTGGTAATACAGGGTTATTTGAACAGAGTAAGCAGGCAATTGCAAAATTTTCCATTCTTGGCAAATCTAATGTTCATAATACCCTATTATAATTTTATATTCTTACTGAAAAACTTATTTCAGATGAATTGTAAAATGAATATATCGTGTATTGAGCATTTCAGTAACTGTAACTGATAGGACTTCAAGATTATTCAGGTGTAATGAGCAGATCAAATGGTATAGAATGAGCATCGATAAATTAGGGGTAATTAATACAGCCGTTAGACCGACGTTCGAAATACCGTACGCACCGGAACGAATGATTTTAGATAACTGAGCGCCCGTAGCAATATCGACGACCACCAAACCGATCGAAACGATTCATTCATTTATGGTCCAACAGTAATGAATCACTGCATAGATTGGAATATTCCGTTATGGACTACTATTCTTGTTTCAAATAGCAGCATTACGAGTAATTCACTGTGAGAATTCGTAGTGCTCATGCTCATAAATCATTGTTAAATGCAAAGCATACTGACATGCATTGAAGTAACCAAAGGGTACTTCCTATTTATTTCGATGAGTTCCATCAAGCTCCGAACATTGTATATATACTTTATTTAAATAAAGTAATTAATTTTTGTAATAGCAATTCGATAAAAAGAAATTTCAAATTCCTATTGACAGTGATTAATCACCCCTTAAAGTATCGAATTTTTAAATAAAAATTCATTTTAATGCAATATTTCTCCAACTTTAAATAATCATTAAATTTCACTTTCCCGAGTATCGACTAAAATTAAGTGTTCTAAACTTGAAATCCATGAAATACCATCCACAAATACCTCTGCTCTTCCACAAAATTACTGATTAATATCGCGAACTATTCGAGAAGCGTAGAGTCTCACGAGGAATTCGTCGAGCAGTACACGGTCTTCCACTGCCAAAATGTTTCCCCTGACGTTTAATCCCGTGCTCCTTGATACATGTACGACCAACCTGACGTTCACCTGAACGTCAACCTGCGAATAGAAGCGGCGTCTAACTCGATTTATCGTCCAAGCTGACAACCGTGGAACGTCGCATGTATTCCTCGAGGGCAGCGCGAACGTAATCACGTTTAAGACAGTTCACTTGCCAAGCTTCTTCGGTGTCCTTACAAATGATCGCTATAAACGTCGGTGCGGGCGTCGCGACGCCACGGAAACGGTGCGACGGTTGGCGGCTGGGGCGCTGCACCATTAGCTTCCAGGTGTTCGATATCCCAGCCACGCCATCGTTCCCTCATTCCGGACGATCATGGCCCAGATCATCCCCCTAGAACGCCGGTGTAAGTTTCACTATCGCGTCGACGATACAACGCAGAGGGGCGGTGCAACGACGAAAGAGAAACCGAGAGACGGAGTAATCCTCGCTCGTATAAGCCCCGCGAGTTCTTGGGAATCGCGGTTAACGGGGATTCTAAACTTCCTCGCGGGCGCACCGCGACAGTCACGGAAACGCTCTTTATTTCCGTTGAGCCGTGTGTCTAATTTACGCAGAGATCGGTGGGAATTAATGAAACCGTTCGATTTAATTAGTTCACCAACAAATTGCCTTGACGTTACATTTAGCCCTTTCAACCCAGCTGTTTTCTATTCGACTTGCATTCAATTTCTCTTTTAGAAATTAATTGCATTAACACTTTATGTAGTTAAATTTAATAATATTGTTCAGTTTCATAACATCAGTATTATACAAAATTTATTTTATCCATTACAATCGTTTTATGAATTTTATTTATATAATATTTCATGATTCGCATAATAATGGGAGCATACAACGTGGTCGTACTATCTCAGTAATAAATAAGAAAGTATTGCTTGTCATGGAAAAGAGACGATTAATAGGCTACCGATCAGTAAAGTATTAAATTAGGGTTGGCTATAAATCAAGGGTCGTATGCAGGTCATCTTTCGTTAAGTTCATCTTTCATCGTCGTTCTCTTTACACTTCATTTTCAATTAATACCCAAATAATAAATGAAACATTCATTTAAAAACATCAAACCTGTCGTTCAATTTGGACATGTTTTTCCAGTAGACATAAAAGGCACGAACACTTGTGGAATCGACTGTATAAAACATATAAAAAGTATGTACGCAAAATATATTCTACCAATAAATACTGTACCATTAAATTTCAAACTGAGGAAGTTAGAATGCGATAATTTATCCGAGAATACTGTAATTAGGGATGTGGATTTAAGATCAATTTCCGAAATAATTTCGTAATTACTCGGTACGGTTAGCTCGGGCACGGTTCGGATAAACTTTCTTCATGGTAACCTAATTAATGGTAACTTAATTAATAGCGCGGTATTCAATGTGCTTGAACTGTCTTCGCGAACAATGTGCGCCTGGATGCGAATCGATACTTCCAAGTACCAAGGCAGCTTGTACGTCTTCCCGTTATGCGCCAGGAAGATTAAGAACGTCACGTCGCGTATTACGAAACGCTCCACATAAATAAAGCTTCGATTATGAACCATAAGAACGGTTATGGACGTCGCCAGGCGGTAAAAGGGTTTTAGCTAAAGCAGCAGATTTTTATTTCCCTAGGAACTTTATTGGATTTAAAAATATATCACTACACTATTCCACAGCACCTCGTAAACATCGAAGGAGAACGTGTGACTCGTTTAGTTCTAATATCTTAGGAAGCTTAAGGGAGCACTTCACAGTGATTTTTTTCGCACAAACAATGCAAGCAAATCGATTTATCGCTTATTATACATATTGAACAATGTAGAGAATTAATTTTTAATACACAGTTTATTCATCAATATTCTATGTAGATATTAGGTTGAACCAAAAGTTTGTGCGTTGTTTATGTTGTTTGAGTTTTTTCAAATTACTTTATATGCAAGTATTATATATCATTTAGTAGCCTTTGGAAAGCTCTTTCATATTTAATTATTAGCTACATTAATTTATTGATCGTTTATTTTTTTTTTCGTTTTAGTAACACCTTGGAAAATTGAATTGAATCATTGACAACTGAATATAATATTTTCTTTGCTACTCGAATCTCAAAATTGTTCGTAATTTTACTAAAACGAAAAAATATTAAACGACCAATAAATTCATGTAGCTAGTAATTAAATATGAAAGAGCTTTTCAAAAGCTACAAAATATAACACCTGCATACAAAGTATTCTTAATGACTTTTAAAAATTGCACAAACTGAAACAACATAAAATATGCACGAAGTTTTGGTTCACCCTAATAGCTACAAAACTATCGTCGATAATGAGTGCATAGCTGAGACAACTTATCGATTTTGTTTGTAATTAAATATTAGGAAATCTCAATGATTCAAA
>NC_071979.1:4825308-4879903 GCF_026283585.1 Hylaeus volcanicus
ATCGATTTTGTTTGTAATTAAATATTAGGAAATCTCAATGATTCAAATATTTGACAGATATAATTAAAATAATTAATTGGATATTCGAGAATATCTTATGCTTCATTTTCATTTAATATCCGAATAATAATATTCAAAGTTCATTCCTACCAGTGAAGCATCTATAAAATATTCAAATTTGAATATTTTCGAATAAAGTAGAGTGATTTTAACAAATGAAACAGTAAATTGAACATTATAACTCCGAATCATAAATCAGAATAATCCTTTCGTATTCACGTCTCATGATTCACAATTTTCTAAAAAGAAGCCTTTGACATAATACTCGTTCCGGTCTCGAGCACTGGTCGTAAAGTTTTATTTCACCCTCTAAGCCGACAGTATATTTTTATCATTTCGTGCGAACATCAACGAAATAATTCCTTGCAATAATTCACGTCGTTCGAAAGCATTTTAATTTAAACGTGAAAATTTAATCACAGAACTCGCAGGTTCTCTCGTGAGCGTATTTTCTGGACGGATGGAACACAGCGGAGCATCCATTATCTTTGAAGGTGCATTCCTCCATTCTGTAATTACACTTTTCTTGGTGTTGCTCCGCGCGACTGCGTTTGGGTCTCACTCTGCAGCCATGTTCGGCCCATTTGCAAGCGACTTGCTCGTCGGGTTCGTACTCGCTTTCGGACGAGTGGACGGAATCGTCGTCCTCTCGATAATATTGTTTATAATTGCACTTCTCCTGGTGCAAATGTTTCCGTCTTCTGGGCATGTTGACCATGCAACCGTACTTTCTGAACTTGCACTCCACCAATTCCTCCGAATCGCCGTGGCAGTCGTCCGTGATGGTTACGTGGTCCAACGTCTCGGTGATGTCGCTGATCGCCTCGAAACGGGCCTTGTAAGCGCAGTAATTCTCGTGAATGGCTATTCTCCAGGGCGACGTCTTCACTTTACAGCCGACGATCCGATGTTTGCACTCGACCAAGTCGTCGTGTATATGTGCCACGTCCGTGGGAAGGCTCTCTTCCTCTAAGTGAGGCCGAAATTGACATCTGAAATTCGTATGAATATTCATTCCCATCTGACGATAATAAAACAGGAAATTAATTATATATTAAATGTCAACTTTGAGATGATAAATGTTTTGGACCACATTTATGTTGTAAACAGAGCAAGCTGTAAAAGTCAAGAGTCAAACAAATTCGAGGACTCGTTATATTTCATCGACAAGATTATTGTATGAAAATGCAAACAACTTATGTTTATAGTACACAAAAGAATTGAATTACCAACACTAAATTAATCAATGAGTTCGCAATTAAATTCTCCAGGATTATATATATTTATAATTCCTTCAAAAATTGTTGCTTATTTAAATTAAAAGTTCAAGCAATAAAAAGTCGATCATTCTTTGCAGCTCACCGAGATTCGTACAGAGCTACGTGTACTATAAACATAAGTGCAAAGCTTCTCCTAGCACTAAATTAATTAATGTGTTGGCAATTAAGTTCCCCAGGAAGATATATACTTATACTTCCTTCAAAAATTGTTGTCTATTTAAATTAAAGGTTCAAGAAATGAAAAGTTGATAATTCCTTACTGCTTACCGAGATTCGTGCAGATCTGCCAAGTGTTCCGGTACTTTCACCCAGCATCCTAGATCAGTATACGAGCAAGACCTCGGTTCCTGATCCTCGTGCGGCGTAGGTGGATACCTGGTTCTCTCTTGGCCGAGAAAATCGTCCGACGGTGCACTCGGATTGTAGTCGTGGAATTTCGGCGGAAATGGATGAGGCAGGTAATGAGTGGGTGGCGGTACGTAAGACGCACTGACATGAGAAGCTGGCATCTCCACGCTAAATGGCGATAGGCAGGTGGGACAGGAGTAATAATAGGGCTTGCAACGGTAGCAGATCGTGTGCTGATTTTCGCAGGTGTAACGGGGCGCGAGTTCCATCTCCATCAGGCAGATCGGACATAGACCCTCGCTTTTGAATCTCTCGTACAGATTGGGGTACAGCGTATCCATGATCTGATCAAAATTATTGTGTCTTGAATTACTTTTCCTTTTTTATTTTTATTTTTTATTAACATTATGCCGTTCGCACATCGAATCGAGATTTTATCGTTTTTCGTATACGTATTTATAATAAATCATTTATTTGAAAACATCAAACTTGTCTTTATATTTATCAGACTGATTGTATAACATCTTATCACATTTAGCTCGCAACGGTACATTCCTGTGTGTATCGACAGAAAACCAAAATCCACGATAATTGTTCGAGCCGATTGATAACCAGTCGACTGATTAAATACTACTCTTATCTGACACAAATATGTCATGTGATTTTCCCGGCCTTTAATCGCTCTAACGTTTCGCATTCCTCGAAAGCAGGTACCGGTATTGTTAAAAATAGTACAAGTAAATAATATAGTGGTGCCAATATAGTGGTGCAAACGCGCAGAGGACGAAGCTTCTTAGAGCGCTTCAGAAAATCAAATTGTATTGACCTTTGATAATACAAATTATAATCGCTGAACCAAGTACTCTGGCTTGTACGTGTATTCATAACTTTCTAAAAAAGTGTAATTTGAAAATTTAAAAAATAAAATAAAAACCACCAGAGACTTGAGTTATGTCATAGCAAATGAAAAGTTAATTCGTGAACGATTCGTAAACCTGTTATTTAATTTAGGCAAATTTCTTCGATAGACTTAGAAAAGTACGAATACTTATAGGATGGACTGTACATAAATAACGTTGAATTGCGCAACGCAAATCGCATTTACAGTTACATGTAGATCACCGTCGTTTTCCTTTCAACGATTTTTTAAATCTATGCTACACATCCCTTAAATACTTTGCAAATACATCGAAAAAAAGATTTCGACAAACACATTGGTCCCGGTACTTTCGCTACCGTTCGTTTCGCGAGTTCCACGTACACGGTAACACGCGGACGAACATATTACAATCGATTCGTGCTGAATTTACTCACTCGACTCGTTGCTCGTGGTCCTTGCTGCGACGCCGGACGAAACTGAAATTACTGCCGCGCGGAGCGAAGGGAGTGAAAAAAAATAGCCGTCGCGGCACGTACGCCTCCGTAACTACGGCTGCTGTGTTTCATCGTCGAACTGTCAGCGTTCCCTTATTTGCCAAGACCGATAGCGCGACTTTATCTGATAAAGCCCGTTGCCACCAATAGGGAACCATTTTCCCGCTCGAGACAAAAGTCTCGGTCCGCGCCGACGATTCCGCCGCGGGAAAATGAAATCGACGGAGGGAAACATGTCGTCCTCCCTCGTTACTATGCATACCGTGGCGACGAAAGGTAACCGACGTCATTTATTAGGACGTCGCGTCTCCCCGCGAACCGAAAAAAGAAAACAGTAAATATTTTCCGCAATTTTTGCTGGTCCTTCATTGTCTCCCCTCGTGTTCCCTGCTCGCGTTCGGAATTAATTACGCGTAATTTAAACACGACACGCCGCGTACGTGTTTCGCGTAGGATCACCGGGATTATGGATAAGATATCGACAATTTATGCGTAAAAGTGAGACGCCAGTTTCGCTCTGCGTTTATTTAGAGCTCGTATGAAGTTATCTCAGATGGCAACTGTTATTCGCTCATCTTGCATATCGTGCCTCAACTTCGCCTAAAAGCACGGATAAATTATGCAGTTCTACGTTAACCCAGAAACTGTAGACACTTCATACGGTGCTAAATCTGCACATCTTCGAGATTTTGAAATAAGTTCACTTAACCTTAGAATAATTTCCCAGGCACTTATCTTTACATCCCCGATTCTGCTAACATGTTATATTCTCAAGCATTTTCCGATGTTATCTCTATTGTTACCTCAAGTACATTTCGTACCTCTCTCATTGATTATGTAAGTTAAATTTAACCTATTTTCGATAAGCATCGATGAATAACCTGCACCGTCGGTGCATCGATATTTACGAATAACATCATCCCTGGCGTTGTCTTCAATTTTGCGCGGGCGTCGTTGCGATATGACTGCCACAGTGCACGCTGTGCCATGTGACGGATTTCTGTTTCCGCTTTGATTACTCGACCGTTGGCCAGTGACAGTTAATTATAAATGAAAAATTTGTTCCTGGTTCGCGTGCGACCCCTCGGCTACCGCGGGCTCGTTACGCAGCTTCCATTTTGGTCCCCCCGGTGATCACTATTGATAATCTTCGCGTGAAATCTGGGATTATGTTTCACGGTTGCGTTTCTTGATCCCCTGTTGCCTCGAATATTTCACCGAATGATGGGGTTACAGTTTCGATGGATCGAGTACTGCAAGGCGTTTAATATCCTTCATTTTTCAACTATCGGATATCGGGGAGCTGAGGGAGGGCCAGGACTCGATGCCAGTCTTTAGATTAATTATGTATAATAGATGTAATAATTAGGAAAATTCTATTTGCGGATTATACGTTGTAGATTCTTTCTAAATAGGCTGGTACTTAATCCTTTCAGATCTGGCGTTCAAAATTGAGGACACAACATTCGAAAATTACCGACACTATCGTTTAGGCCGAATGTCCTTATTTGCGCACATGAAAAGAGACCAGTTTTCCTCGAAAACAACACTGTTAGGATTTTTTAAAATTATTACCATACTGATATTAGTCCAAGTTAACCCTAAAATTAAATTGCATTAGTACGAGAAATAAAGTAATTCAGGTCTGAAAGAGTTAAACTAACAGCCACTACATAATCGATTAATAAAATTATATTCTTCGAAATTTAACACATTGAGCTTCATTTTTAAATCGGGCACGAACTTATGCAATCATCCAATATAAGGACAAATATCAATTTAAGACCAAGCAATGTTTCATATCCACTCCGATTTGAATTGGTAATTCGAGCCCTGAGATTGATTAACCAGGTACTTGAAATACGTTACGCATAATATGGGGTGAGCAGATATTTTCGTAACAGCATCACGAGTGGTACGATTACGGCAACTCTCCCCTGTATATCCCGCGAGCGATTTCATGGGGCTCGGATCGATATCGCACGGCGGAAAGCAGCGAACCCGAAAGTTACGGAATATTTTTTGAAAATTTCCACGGTGCCGCGTGCTCTCGGTAATTCGTGACCGTAACGAAAGTACTCCGGCGCGATGGCCGCGAAACCAAATACGCGCGTATGATATTCTACACCCGGACTCCTAACGACCATCCCTCATTTGAATCCCTACGCGGACGTCGCATCAAAGATATCCGAGTGGTCCCGCCCTAGCGCGGGGCTAATACCCACTGACCATAAGTCACTTATGTAAATCCGCGAGATGGAAACACGCGTTGCTCCGCGGCGTTGCTCGACGTCTACGACGAAACAAATTGAATTTAGTATTCAACGTTTCCTCGACTGCGACCGTCGTTGGACCTTGTCGACGTCACGGTCGTTTCGCATCGAAGTTTCATGACGCTTTCCCTGGATTTCCAGCGCTGGAGCTTGGAGATCTAGAATTCCGAAACGAGTAATATTAAAGCTATACTTTTTTTTTGTTTAAAGTAAAGCAATTTTGTTTCTTTGGTAAAGGTGTCCAGTAATAAAGTAGACTTTTCTTTTATTTATAAAATAAGTGATACGTATATCGAGTGTCACTCGCGAAAAGAATTTGAAGCTAGAATGATAGAATAGTTTCGGAGATGAAACGAAGAGTTTCACTTTTCACAAAATAGTTTGAATAGACGAAATTTTATCAACGACAACCAGGGTCGGGAGTTTTTCGAAGCCTTCTTTTTGTCGATGCGAGAACATTTTTTGGAGAAATTGACAAACTGGTATCCAAATAGAAATGAATTTAGATTGAACATTTTTGTAAAAGTTTTTATTACTACTATCATTTATTATCTACTTGTAACGAAATCCAATAGTTCTCCTTCGTCAAGAGATACAGTCACTGTAATAAGTAGACTCCGGATCTCTTTATGCATTTATAGGAAATTCGAATGTGCAAGAACCTACAAAATGCAAACAATATTCAAAAATATAAAAAAGATTGAAAGTAAACTTCATGTTATAACATTTGCAGAATAAAATAAATTCCTATATAGATTCAATTTCTGTAGACACGTTCGCGAAGATTTTATTTTGCATAAAGATCCGCAGTGAAGATTCGTCCAGTAACCAATTCAAAATAAAGCTACATATATTTATTTTATTAACAAATTTTAGGGGAAAAATAATTAACCAACATTCCTACACATTTTTAGAGTAAAATTTGCGTAAATTAAAGTTTACTATTATTAATGTTAACCTCTTATTTCTTTTCTTATTAATTTTATTTTACATTGGTTGCTGTACGAATACTCCTTGCAGTGACTGTATGTAACAGAACATCGTAACATAATATCGTCGCATAACAATTTTTTGTTGGTCGGCACACCACGTGTAAGCTCACCCAGGACTAAATGGTTCCCGAAGAGCAACCTAACAGATCTTTTCCATTGTTTGAGCGTGGCGCGTATTATCATTCGATATATCGCATCGTCGCGATATATTACCGTCGTCACACAATGAGAAACGCGCAGGAGTATTACATTCCCGATATTTCAGAAGCGTTATCTAAATCGTTTAAGCCGGCAGCGATTCCGACCTTCTTATTTGTACGCGAGACGTCTCATTTTTTTTGGAGTCATTGTCTGGCGTTTTAATAGGTCAATGAAAGGAACGCGTTGGGGAGAATTGAAGGAGCTTCTCACAAAAACAGCTTAATGAGATGCTTCTCCCCTTTTGCCATTGAATTCGGCACGAAATGTTACAGCAGGAACGGAGAGAAGACTTTGACGTCTCGAAGGCACAGTAGAGAGTGGAGCCGACGAAATAAGCCGGCGATTGCTGCTCGATACCGAAACGGTCGAGAAGACGCCAATTTACTTGCAACGAGTACTTCTTTCACTGATTTATAGTATTTTTTTAGCATGACATCAAACGAGCTGGAAATTAAATTTGTCTACTAGACAGGAATTAACTGTCAAAAATGGCGATCCAGTGGTTCATCGAAGAATCGTATTTTAATTCATAAAAGTGCATTAAATGTTCAATATCTAAAAAACTGAAGTGTTATGGCGCTTAACCCTTTATTTACTTGGCGGGACTTATAAGTATTAGTTAAACACTTTGAAACCTATTGTGAGCATCAAGTCCACTCCTATGAAGTTCGTTTTCAATTGTTGAATGACAGGAGATGCCACCACAGATATATTGATTCAAGAAAGGTACACATATACATTAATATTTAGCTACCTATTAAATTCTTGCCAGACTACGTGATTTTTTATCAAGTCATACTTTACTCCATATGGAATGTTTTTCTTTTATCTCCGTTAGATTCTGAGGTACTGTAATGAATGGACATTACACCCAAAACATCAAGAGTAGTTTTCATTTTTCCAATGTTCGCCAGACTATGTGATTTTTTATCAAAAGTCGTACTTTACTCCACATGGAATGTTTTTCTTTTATCTCCATTAGATTTTGAGGTACTGTAATGAATGAACATTACACCCAAAACATCAAGAGTAGTTTTCATTCTTCCAATGTTCGCCAGACTATGTGATTTTTTATCAAAAGTCGTACTTCACTCCATATGGAATGTTTTTCTTTTATCTCCATTAGATTCTGAGGTACTGTAATGAATGAACATTACACCCGAAACATCAAGAGTAGTTTTCATTTTTTCAACGTACGTGATTATTATTTCGATTACGAACGTAATAAGTATCTTATTATATAATTAATACATATAAAGCCAACGAAAACGTCTATTATTAATGGAAACTCGTAACAGTACCGTCTGCGCATTGCGCGATCATAGCCGCAACGATAACATCGAACGTGACCGTCTTAGAAGATCCCAAACACGAGATTAAAATAGATTCTGCATTGTAAGCGTGTCGGATAAATCCATATTAGACCGTTTCTTTTTTCCGTCTACGAAAGCGATCTCCAACCACGGTCACGTTACCAGACGAAGTAGGTGTCGTTTGTTGACACGTAATCTCAGATATCTGAAATTGCTTATTCGAGTCGGTCGCGCGGGGGATTTCGTTGTACTAGCGTTCCTTCCTGATCGATCCAGGTGATAGAAGGGCATTGTGAAGCTTAATACGCCAACTAGCTCGGTGATTGATTCGTACGTATTCTTGGCGGGCTCTCCTCTCCCGGTGTAATCGATCTTCCCCTTGCTCGTTTTCTTGCAAAGAAGTAATCAGTTTTCGCGTTTGCCCGAAATACAACTGAGCAATCCTCGCTCTGCGACTAAACTTGGAAATACGATTTCCAACCATTGCAAAGCATTCTTTACTTTTCTCAGGATTACGTTTCTTGCTCTCAAATTTTTTGTATTCAATTTAGTTCGACTTTATTTGAGATTAAATAATAAAATTTGTACGAAAGTATCGTTTGCTGTATGTGTTTGAATGGTTAAGGGTTGGAAGAGTGATGCGTTAGATTTTCATAATCATTGAGTAAACGCAATCTGGTATGGTGCATAAAGTGATATTTTTCTTTTTAATGTTGTAACAAAATGTCATTATGAAATGCATTCGCAAACGTACTATTCCATTTTGGAGTCAATCAATTATCTGCGATTGTATATGAGGTTAAACAGACTTATAATAAGAAAAAGTAAAAAGTTTTCGCAAAAGAATTCACGTCCAAAAACCACCTTTATCGATACCAGTGCTCCTTTACGATCTCAGCTACCACCGATTGGATTGCGGCAGGGAGGAACGAGCCAGTATAAACTTCATAGTAGCCACCGATGGCGATCGGACATGTTAATGTCTGGACAAGAAACACGCGAACGACAAATACCTGCGGCGCTCGTCTTCGCGACGATCCACGGGGTCAACAGTTTCGTACCTTCCAAATTACTGCCGCTCGACCTGGAAAGACGGGAAACTTTCCACGGAGAATTACCGCCTTTCCACGGTTCCTTTCTCCGCTTTCTATGCTCCGTGGTTCAGAAGCACTCGACACGCTTTTTCAACGGCAATTTCACCTTGCCTTTACAAAGAAGGCTTTTGTATTCAGGTGCATGATAACGTTGTCTCCCATGCGAACATTGTTCGCGCCCGTGGCACAGGTTGCACGTAGACGAAGGCTCGAGAGTGTGTCGACGGAAGCGTCACAAATATTTGACGATGGTTCGAAGGGACAACGGGGAAAGAAGTCGCCGGTTACGCATGGCATATGCCGGAATAATTTTACATATTTCGTCGATGCTACCGTCAGAGGGGAAAAGCGGGAAAAGCGGCTTACGTCGACGTCTTTTAAAGTAGAAACACAACGAATCGAGAAAAGGACCATGTTTTATCCGCTTTTTTGGAATAATCCTCGTTGGGGATATTTAATGTGAACTTGGTCCTCGTGTTAAGTTCTAGAAAAATACTTTGCTAAAGCCACATCACATGGACGAAGTAGAGTTACATACTGTCACTTAGAGTCAATTTCATAAATATAACCTTCTATGTCTATTGAAGAAGTTTGACTAAATTAAATAATTGTTTTGATATTACCAAATGAACTTTTCATTATAAATACGTATGTGAATAAGATTATACATGTATATATTTTATAAATATATTTTATACATTTTATATATAAAACAACATATTTATGGGACTGACTGTACGAGCCAGTATAAACTTCATAGTAGCCACCAATGGCGATCGGACATGTTAATGCGTTCTGGTATGTGTGTAGTAGTATAATATTTTCTATTACTACATCTAAAGTTTCAGAGGTGGAATATTTTCTGTTGTATCTGTCTTTACTTGTAATCCAGTTTATTGTCTATGTACTATACACAGTAGGTGCTGATTATATTAACAGGATGGAAATATTAATGTTCGTATTAGGTGGATGTAAAACTTTTTTGCAAAAGCTATTCAGTTAAGTATTTATATCAAATGTACTTTTATTTAAAATAGAAACATCGGTTATATTATCTGTGTTCGACTAAAAACCAAAATTCTATAAATCATTCTGGAGAATCCTTTATTATTATTAATGTTCTCTGGTACTTTTATATCACCCCGAATAATTTCGCAATTGAAACGAATCACAATATTTGCTCGTCGCTGGCAACAAATCAAGTCTGAAAGAATTAATGCCTCGTCGTTACTCCGTTACCACTCGTTCCTCGTCTATGCCGCTGCATCGCTCCGGACACGTTCGTATTCTTTTTCCATTCGCGATTCTAACTACCTGGTAATTGCGCTAATATCCGACAATGCGTTCTCCTCCCGTCTTCATGGTTGAGCCCAGGCGCTCATACTCGAAACAATTCCCCCGTCGATGGAAAAGCTTTTCCGGTGCGCGAGCACGGTGGGCGCACGAGGGAGCACGAGTCCTGCAATATGTCGCATAATTCGACCATTCCTCATACCATTTCTCCGCGAACGCTTCGAAGGGAACAAACTTCGAACATGTGTATGCCAGTATGCGCGCTTTGCTGTTTCACAAATACGCGGGGCGGCCGCGGCCCGTCCGCGCCGCTCGCTCTCAAAGGCGAAGTCGCGAAACGCAAACCGATCCGGGAAATATCGGGATTGTATAGGATTTTACTCCGACGACGGGGGTGGTATTGTCGAGATCGAAGGAACGCTTCGGGACGAACACGGTCCTTCTTTGTGTCGCGTTCGATGTCTCGTTCTATCTTCTGTTTCGAGCGGAAATTTTTAATGTTTCTTTAGGATTTTTTTATACCACGTTGTAATAATTTACCCGCGATCCATGTTTGGTTTTAGACCATCTGGGAATTTAATATCCAGTCCCTTCCGAATTCTCTTGCGGAATCAATGTAAACATAATGGAGGAATATCGAACAGGGGACTTAGCATCAGTGGAGACCCTTTACTCTTAAATGAGTCTCTGTCACGAACGAAATAGAACACGAAAATAATCAATAACATTCACCCACTTTTTCATTAACCAGATATTTTACTCGCGGATAATTAATAGTTCAAGTTCGAGCAAATTATAAAGACTTTTCACTTTTAGGTAAATTTCTTTCATGGGTGGAGTAGAATACAAAAATAATTATCAATGATATTGACTAACCTTTTATTAAAGTAGATGAGTTGTATGATTATCAAGACTTTTCACTTTGACTTTTCACTTTGAAATAAATTTCTTTCATGGGTGGAATAGAATATAAAAATAATTATCAACGATACTGCCCCACCTTTTGTTAAAATAGACGAGTTATGTGCAGATCATCAGAAGATCAAGTTTTATTCCTGTTAATATTAGAAATAGTTATTTTAAAAGTAACGAAGAAGTTATCTAAAACTATTTGTCGACGTACGGTATTTTGGCAATAAGTTCTCGCTGCACTGTTCTATCAGTTGTTTCATTCCTGCGGTGAAAAGTTCCTTGAAATTTCGAAATTTATTTCTACGCAATCGGTTCATAAAGCTTGTCCTAGACTGGCCATGCTTCTTTAAATTTGTTTGTGTTACTAAAAACCTGAGCACTTAAGCATCTGATGGAAGGACGTTGTTTCTCCGATGTTCATTCGTACGACGGTGGTACCCGTTTTGGCAACTAATCAGAACACACAGCGAACTAAACCGGAAATACTTGGTCCTGACCACTGGCGATGCCAAATATTTAGAGATAAATTCCCGAAAACATTATTACATCCCAGTTTCTTTATTTATGAAACCCGTTTCTAAACGATTAAAAACACTTTTTGAAAATAAAACTTATAGAGTAGTATAATTTAATTTTCTTCGTAAATAATGCATCAAGAATTCTCTATTAAAAATTAACTTTTTCTTGCTTGTCACATTTTAAGGTAAACACAACTTACTGGTCTTGCAAGCTACACGATATTCGTCGTCATTAATTAAATTATGTTATATTTTGTCAATATTGTTGATCTTAGGTTTAAAGCAATTCATCAAATATGCATTTAACTTTGTAATGGATTTTCTTTTCAATTAAAAATGTTTATTTTCGAAATTAAGCATCGGAAAAAGTTTCGTCTTGTCATTCGTCATGAGATGTTATTTTTTTTCAAATTAATTTGACGAATTTAAACATTTCTCCGAGCTTAATTTTCGAGGACAGACATGTACGCCTTTCGCAGTCAAAGGATTAAGGCGGGCCAAATACTTGTTTTTTCGTGTATGCGGGAAGTCTTCCTCATTCACAGCGTTTACCACTGGGAATATTCATGTTATGAGTCTCGGTGAGGTAACGACCAACTCGAAAAGCGGGTTACGTCAAACGCGCATCGCACGAGAAATTGCTATTCGTGGCAATTAACTTCGCCCACCTAGTGGAACGACAACCTATCCAATCTCGGCTGCGGTGACATTTTCTGATTCGAGGATCGGAATTTTGCGTTATCGATGTGTACCTAGACACCGTGGTTGAACAATTGCATTCATGTTTCAATGGAAAATATTCTTTGCGCTCGAAAGGTGCTGCGTTTCGTAAGTTTTTTTTTCACCTGACGCGACACCTGGCTTGTTTTAAAGATGTCTCATCGAAACGTTATACGTCGAGCAGTACCTTTCAAATAAATTAATACGCAGTAATTGTTTTGCTTGATTGGAGAAAAGAAACAAATTGTGATTACGAGAGTAACACAGAAGCTTGGACAAAATCTTTTAAATATTTTTCTATCCCTTCGCCGATATATTGGCATATTTGATGAAATGCAATTCGAAATATGCTTCGTATACTGTTTAACAAAATATACACATTAGGTGAAAGAAGAAATTTAATTAAGAAAACAGCAAGAAAAATCTAAATCCAGGAATGGATGTCACCAATGAATCTAGATCAAATCCGAAAATCAACCAGTGATAAAATTTCAACCCTGCCAAATAGAAGGCTGCAAGTGACACTATCAAGATTGAAAATTGGCCAAACAAACCTGACTCGTTGCTACAAAATACCTAAATCACAGTCACCATTATGCAACTTTTATGACGAGCCTCGTACAGTAAAACATTTAATTGAAGAATGTCAGGGAATACAACACAATCGAGTAGAGTTTAAACCTTCAAATAGTACGCAGGTAATCTTTAGTAACAGTAACGAATTTCTCAAATAAGTCAAAATATTAATGAAATATAATATGTTAAATATATTGTAATTAAATCGTACGAGCCTGGCCCGTGGTGTATTGTTCAGGCCAAATGTAAATATCACATTTTGTTTCCAGGCTATTAGAGCTTAAATCGCAGCTTAAGGGGTTAATAACCTCGTAGTTGACGTGACCTTAAACAAAGTAATTAAAAAAACTGTAATTTCTGTAATTTCGTCTGTAATTTCGTAAATTATTCGAATTTCGAAAAACCCATTTGTAGGATACTTAATAAATATCCACAATTTCTTAGAAATCGGTTTTTGAACTGGTTAAACCATAACACCCCTTTAAATGCTTATAAAACTTATTTCGTGAAATTAATTCTACTGCTCTAACCCTCTGCACGGTGTCACTGACGTCTATTAACATATTATATATTCCTTGCAAAATTATTCTTCTATTAAATCGATCTATCTACACCAGTCATCCCCTATCGTTTCCCGCGCATTTTCGAGCCCGAGTCAGCGTCGCTCACGCAGGAGCGCGCGTCGGTCGCGGGGGCGCGAAGTTGAGCAATCGATTGCGATATATCGCAACAACCCCGGCGCCTAGGGGCGAGACGCGTGCGCAATGTCGTCCGCGCGGCGATTGGCCGGCGATGATGTCATGCAGTCTCCCCTAAGTCTCTGATATCATCTGCGGGGTTTTCTGCAGTCCACACCGATCACTCGAGCGGCGTAGCCGCGTCTTCGGAGATTTTACACCTGTGCTCGATATCGTCCACACTGTGCGAGCCGTTAGGCCCCGGCGCCAGCCGTTCGCCAGCCTTCGCCCTCGTCTTCCGGTCCCGTCCTTAGCGCGAAAAGGTGAGTCCATTTCTCAAGATCATCAGCTGTGTTCGTGTACGTGCAGTGCACGAGAGCTAACGACCCCGCGACGTTTCAAGCCTCCCACGTACACACGTCTTCCGTGCCGTGCGAGCCTGTGAGTGTAAACATACGTTCACGTCTCTGTAAAACGCTGTCATCGACGGAAAGCAGACAGGCGCGTATTTATTCCCTGGTCGACTCTCGCTCCCCGTGGTTAGGATCCCATGTTTTTATTTAATCCAAGTGGAATGACAGTACGCGTGGCAGTTCGATCGTTAGTAGCGGTAAATCGTGCTATTTATCGAGTATGTATCATTGCGTGGGGAATGGAAATACTTTGTTTCATGCACGTGGTGAGTTTACGTGCGTTGACACATATGTTATATTCGACTTTTATTCTCTGCTTGGAATGTCTGCTTTGAGAGCGGGAAAATGATCGTAGGTACACGCCAGTGAAAGTGTGTATTTCTTTCCACGTGACGAGTGTATGTGTGGATAATTTTATTACGTTTGATTCGTATTTTGTATTCTAAATGTCTGTTGTGATGGCGGGAAGCGCGAATGAGGAGAGATTGGTACACGAATCGTCGTTACGAGATGTTTTGGTTGTCAGGTGCGAGAACGGGGGGGTGAATCGCGAATGATACCGAAGGGATCAGTTTAGCGACGTGATTCCATGGGATCTCGTTTCGATTGGGCACGGACGGTGGCTTTGGAAACACGTGGGCCGTTGGTTTGTCGTGTCTGTTGATATCGCGTAGCGACCTCGGTGACTTTCTCCCAGCAATTCTCTGATAGGTGATGCTGTTTGCAACGTTCTTCGTATGGTTGCACTGTGCGTGACTCGAGTACTTCGTATGAGGGGGTTCGTTGTGGGTTATAAATAATTGAAGGTTGGATGAAAAAAAGCTGCATGTACTGAAACTAAATTCCTCGAAGAAAGAATTCTTTGATTACCAACGAGACATTTATTGGCAACGTACAAGGCTCAGAAGTATGTGGACACTTCCTTAATAGAAATAAATATTTAATAAATAGACTGCGGTTATTTATCCAAAATAAAATCTTTGGAAAGGTACCTACAAAAATTGAACTTACATAAGAATTCATTTTACTCTGCAAATATTATAATACAAACTTTACTTTCAATATTTTTTTATATTATTGCATACTGTGTGCATTTTGTAGTTTCTTGCGTATTCAAATTTCCTATAAATGCATGCAAATCCGTAGTCTATTGATAAAAGTTGCGAATCTATTAATATGAATTATATTTAATAATTTTTTTTTTATATCACATTTGTAATGATAAAGAAACTATAGAGATAACTAGATAACGATAAAATTTCTTTTACTAAACTTGGATACTATTCATTTCTTCCTTGCTTCCGTACTAATATTATCTCTTTTATTTTGAAATATTTATGCCATATATGTTTCTGATATGTTGAATATTCTTTCTGAACTTTTCTATTTAAATGATCCGATAGTTCCGATATAAAATTGAATATGGCACCCAAAGCATTTAATATTATTAAATGTTAAAATGCACATCCAATATAGAATTTACGGTGTATATTGATTATTTATTGAAGGTAGCAAGTGTCCACATATTTATGAACGAGGGTGTATATTGATATTTATGTTTTACGTGAACCAGATTATTTATATAATTTTATAATATTTTTGTGTTATGAGTTTCACCTTATAATTGATTTCTTGTACCTTCAGAATACCCTAATTATTTAAAACAGTGAATTGTATGGGATGAAAACTTGTTCAAAATGATATTTGATCTTCTAAACCATGCCTGATCACAATTTTTGTGACATCTGCACCCACAACCATAACTATAATAACACACAAACAACGAAATACTAGTCTCCCGCCCTGTCTGTAATTTAATAACACCAAAATCCCATTCCTTCCTCCAATTGGAGTGTCATCGTTTCTATTTACCAAAATTTCCTCTCATTAACACAGCCTAAAATCTCACGAGGACACTTCTGTGTCTCGTTAACGACGCACCCCTTCTTCCTAAAGCTCCTCTTATCGACCGTTAAAAATCGAAACGTGCGTGAATCCGCAAATAGATAAAATCGTGTTTTTGCTCTCGTACGAAACGTAACCAAAAGGTGCGTGCACTTATGCAAAAGAACAATATTACTATAACAATTGTAGAATATATTCAAGGTACATTCTGTATATATTACGTATCTCCTTTTATATTATTGTACGCCATAATTGCATGTAATCCGCAGTCTATTCACAACTTTTACAAAAATGGACACTAGCCACTAAGCTTTGAAGGTTTATATTGTAATGGATGAAATTTTAGGCGATGGATACAAATTTCATACAACTATTGTACAATCTTCTATCTTAAAAAAAAAAAAATGTTGAAACACGCATTGTCGCAACCCTTTAAATCTTTAGTACCTTCAAGCGCATTACACATTGTCTCTCAATAGCGATACAACTGCCGCGGTTATGCTACTGTTTCCATGTACTCCATGTACTCCATGCCCGCGCGAACGCGTTTCTCGATTGCACATATGTATCTCGAATCGTGCGGGACCATTGTGCACCGCAAAACTTTCCGCATTCGCGATGAAGTCGATGGAGAGGCAAAGTCTGACCCTTGAGAACTGATAACATTGTTGCGTTTATTGAAACTGGGCGTACATCGGTGGACTTTGCTATCAGGAATCACAAGTTTACGAGTTTTAATGAGAGATTGTTTCCGAGTATCTTGCAACAAATTTTCAGGAAATAAGAAAACTGTTTTCATGGAAGTGTCATTTGCTATTTCACTCCTGGATTTGAGGTCTTGGAGAATTCTTTTTATGTTTAAAATAAGCGACACTAGAGAAATAAGTTGTTTTATATTTATATACAATTAATAGTAAAGCTTATAAATACTTACGCATTTGGTTAATTTCAAACAGTATATTTTCGTGTACCTTCTAAACTCGAGCTTTTAGATAACACGGTTAAGTAGCTATTTGCTTCAGCTTATTTGCACAAGTCCCTAAGGTAAATGAATCCCACGTATAAAAGTCAATTTCGACATGCGAATCACGTCTAAGGTAAGAGCTCTTGAGCTTGCCTTACAGTGGAAACCATCCTTTTCTCTAAGAACTTCCTTTAAACTTTTCTCAATCTAATTCGAGATTCTATCATCTACTAAGAATTTATATTAGCTTCATTTCATTGCTATCGTTAGAACATACTTCAACACGTTGACTGCCAAACTACTCGTGAAAATTTATATGAGCCTAACGCTTCGTTTCCATACAACTGAAACTTATTTTTCTTGAATCTAAGCCGGTAATTATTTCTGCAATTTTGTCAAATTCACGAATGCTATGGAGATTTACTTTCTTCGACATCTCATCTTTAAAATTAATTTATGAGATTATAGTAGATGTCTCGGGTTAAAAGTATTTATAAAGAGTTTACTAGAAGAGGTTTCAGGATTTTGTTTTTTAATAACAAAATGCGTCTGTCAGTCATGGTCGATATATTAATATGAATATAATAATTTAAGAAAGCTCTTAAACCCCTTTTGGGAAAGCCTTTACATTTATTGAATCCTTTATATTTAATAAATAGTACCAATCAAGAAGAGCTACTAAAAACACTTTTAGCCCAATATATTCATGCGATCAGCTTGTTCGAACATTTCTCTTCAGACCAGTTATGAAAGGACCTCAAACTGTGCCCAGGGGAAGGTTTGTGTAGTCGTCTAGCCAGTCAACCTGTTAAACGTACTCTTTTGGAGCCTGTAAACGCTAAATAATGAAGCATCGCGGAACCTCATTACTTTGCGGTGGGTGTAAACACGGGTAATCGACCAACGGGCATAAAGTAACCATCCTGAAGCGAAGCCGTATCGGTGCAGGCCTGAATAATACATGCCGGACTCGTGAGCGTTGTGTTTTGGCGGTAGGACCGCCAGGACTCGTCGTGGGAATAGCATAGGTTCACCGGCCGTCGCTTAGAGCAGGACATGTTTATGGCATTGCGCGCGGTTTAGGGGTGGAAAGCGCTGCTAGAAAAACGCGGGGAAAATATATATACCCAACGTCGCGAGAATACACCCGTCGAGAGGATCAAGGTCGGTTGGAATGGCTCCCTTGTGTTTCGAGAGCGTTGCTTGGAACTGTTTTGCCACTGGCAACTTACTAGACAGAAAACACCGTACACGTGGTCAAAAAAGAGTGTGTCTAACCTATCTGCCGTTCCGTTAGCGAAATGAACCACTTCCATTTAACTTCATTGCTAGAGACATTACGTACACCCTTTAAACGAGTCAAGCATTTTATATCATTGTTTTACAGAACCTTTTTCAGTTATTTATGTGAGTCATTTTCGGTATATTTGGACAGAGTGTAAAAGAATTACATTATTTTTGTGTGTGAAGATGTTGATGCTTTTTTACGTTACATTTTATTAAGAAAATGTGGAATTCGTTTGTACATAATTTAAGCGAAGTTGAATAAAGTATGAATAAAGTAAAATATGTATGATTGTATATGATGAAATGATACGGCGAAATATACATGATTTGTCTAAAGAAAATTTTGTTTGTAGCTCTTTTAAATTGGTTAAAAAATACGGAAGATGGCTCGAATAAAAGAGTTGAAAACTTTCAACCACTAAAATGCTTGATTTAATTATTAAGCTGTCTGACTCGACTGCTTAATAAACGAAATTGTCAGGTATTTCGTTTGCCCTAGGGGCGCGGTAAAAAATTGCTGAGACACTAGGGGTGCTGTGAAAAAGTCGCTGATCCATCTAAGGGTGCCGTGAGCAAAGTTTGGAGATCTCTGCAGCATTCAGTACACGATATGTTTTTATCTTTGATTTTCAAGTCGGTCTTATAAGTTATTCAGAAATTTCCTTCATTATTTGTTTACAACAGACTTGATCATTTGTTTCTGTAAAATCGGTATATTCTTCCTCGGTACATACCTGAGAAGCTGTGTAAATTAAAAATTCGCAATGTAAATTATTTTTAAAAATTGTAAAAGACATCGAGCAATCCGGAAGTTGTTTATCGAATTTTTTGTAGGAATTTCCAATTTCCGACGATGAAGTATTAGAAGTCGGGGGAGGACTGCACGAAAAAAAAAGTTGTGTACCAAAATATGAGGAGAATATTTTCGACGAGAGGCTCACCCTCGACTGTAGTGGGCCCTTTGCATTTCAAGAATACCAGTTTCGGCAGTCCCGTCTCTCCCTCTAACCTTTACGCGGTTTCCCTTTGGAAGCTACCCACACTCCCTTCGTCCATCCGCCTTTTTCTCTTTAATTTCGTTTGCCGTCAAACTTTCGAGCGCGGCGAGCTTTTGAAACTTCCTGATAGCAGAACGTAAATACATTGTTCAAAGGTAGCTTCGCGGCACGCTGCTGTACCTAAAGTATTAATAAATTACGGTCTCGCTTTAATTACGTTCTACGAACGTTTACGTGCCGACCACATGATCGAATCATTAATAGGATATTGGGATATGATAGAGGAATTTATCGAGTCCTAAACGAGCGATCTCTTTGAATTTATTGGGGATGTAGATATTTTTTAAATGTTTTCAATCCTCTCCTTGTGTAAATCTTTCATTTTCGTTATGAAACATTCAATTCTATATACAGACATTTCTACATTAACATTCATTCTTACTTTCACTGTTTGTACTATATATATTTGTTCAATTTTTTGTATAATTCGTTGGAAAATGTTCTGTAGTTTTTATTTATTTATTTTATTTTTCTCATCTTGAACAGTTATGTGTAAATACCAAAGGAAACATTTTTATCAATTTATCATTCTCTCATGTATTCATAAATATACAGATATATACAGTATACTCTATATAAACAGACGTTTCTATGTTAACATTTATTCCTATTTTCACCGTTTAAACTATATAATTTTATTTGTACTCGGATGTGTATAATTAAAATACGTAACTAGTAGACATCCAAGCTAAATTCAACCCTCTACATACGTGTACTACACAGTAAAACCTCCCTTGTTTAACAATTTTTTGCAAATCAGCAATTAGCAGTTCTTTCACCTCGATAAAAAATTCACTTGCAACAAGTACTCAGAGCCTACAGGAACCATGTAGAAAATTCTGAAAACCCTTGTGTCGCTAAAGTGGGGAAAAACAAAACCGAAAATGTGCAGAGCTTGGGGAACTAACTCAAAGTCACCGACAACCAACGTACAGGCGGTGTTAGAGCCTCCAAACTTCGCGATTAATGTGCGTAGATAATATTAACCACAAAATGAGTTACCGTACTCTAAATAATGATCATCGGTACGACGTAGTTCATTAACAAGCACGCTGCCCGTTTAGACGGGAATTCGATCTCACCGAAGTCCTCCATAGCGAAATCGGTGCATCCGTATCGCGCGCAATAATCGGGCCTATTCAGAATCACGTTTATCAATTCCCAGCGTTCGTTAAACCGATGGGTACCCATCGTCCTGCGTAATTTATCTGGAATCTCCCTTATCTCGCAAGGGACACCCACGAACGAAAATTCAGAGGGTTTTTAAAAATTGTTGTGCTCGTCCAATTCATTCGTTGGTTCAATTTTTTATACAGTTTGTTCGGAAAATATTTTGTAGTTTTTATTTTGAATGTATTCAACAGTTATTTGCAAATACCAAAGGAAACATTTCTATCAATTTATCGTTCTTACATGCATTAATAAAGTAGGATTATGAACTATTTTTAAAGAAATATATAGGAATGTTGAAGTTAAAGTTATTGATATGCATCCAAGATATTTTAAGGACAAGTTTTAGATGACATCCTGTAAATTAAATAAAATGTAAATTTAACAAACATCTAAATTAAACATTCTTGTTTTGAAAATATCTCTCAACAGTTTCAGTGCCAGGCATACTCATGGAAATACATATTTATGCAACTAAAATTGTATTTTTATACAATTGGAAACTGTACAATCTAACATTCGAGTTAGTATGGATTTCTTCCACTTAAACAAATATTTTTCGGATAACATTTTATAGCTAAAATTCTCTTGTTTACTTTATGAAAAAATCGTACTCCACTGAATGTATGATTATAAATACGAAGAGAACTCATTTAACTCAGTTAACTCATTTTTTTTAAAGCGGACTTATTCCATTTTCAAATATAACAGCTCAAATCTTCCTTGATTCCATTAATTATCTTATTTAATAAACACCATATTTGATGATACAGTTCTTACGCTATCGCGGGTCATTGTACGACGCAGTGGTCACAGGGTTTCCTACCCTTGGCGTGGAGTAGTGGCCATATTAGGCGAAATCCGTGTGCCGTAACGGCCTTGCCGATCAGGATTCGAGAAACGGAAGAAAAAGTCGTGAAAAGAATTGGTCGAGAGACGAGATAGAAGACGCGTCGTACAATCAGCAACGCAAACAACGGGGCGCCGCGAGTACGTTTTTCTTCGTCGACCAGTTATCAGCATCATCGTCTTCGTGTGCTCCCTGTGGATTTCACCCCTAGCCCTCCTCCTCCTCCTCCTCGACCTGCACTGCGGACTGTTCCGCGGAAACTTGGAAGATTCGTCAAACCCAGTATGTACGAACACCAACGGGAGAAGTTCGACTTGGAAGCGATCCAACTTCTCCCGGATAGATTGTTGCGCGTCTTCGCTCGTTCCTCTCGATACAGCTCGAACTGAACGACGAGGGAAACGCTCCTCCAGTCGATAGAACGTTGATCGATGAGCTGCTGAGACGCACGCTTCGATAAGATCGAGTTCTACCGATCGTCGAATCATCGCGTGATTGGAGTGGATGTAGGAGTTCGTGATTAGAAACTTGGAACTATATTTTGGCGCAAGTTATTTTGACCAAATAATTGTTTCATGTTAGGTATGTGGTCGTGGTATGTGAACATCAATCGTATTTCGCAAATAGTATAAAATTATTCAATTGTTGTACCTGCACGTGTTCGGATAACATATGCGAAGACGCTCTAACCATTTTCTGCAACCGCTGATACAGTGATTTATATTCATATTGAGATTAAAGATTCATAAGGGAGATTGATTATGCATTTCGAACGCGATTATTTGCATGCAAATGCGAGAAAAAGTTACGCGCTGAGACAAGCGGGAGGTCGGACGTTTTTTCAGTAGAAACGACCGACATGTGGTCAGACATCGGAACAGTACAACGGCGATAACGTATCATATCGACACTAGCATCTTCATTTCTATAGTTTTCTTATTTTACAGTGCAAAATATGGAATATATTTACCAAATTTAGTCTAAATGACATTTAAATGTTGTTAATGTTTTCGAAAATGTTCAAATGTGATATTTTTATTTCGAGAAGCAACAAACTTCTAAACACCACGAATGCCCAATTTATGAGATAATGGAGTCGATAAAATTTAAATTAAAAGAAATTCAACTTTGTTACAATGAAACTTTGGTTGTCAATGTTCTAAATAATTTTCAAGAGTGATTCTTGAATCACAAGAAACAACCGAGTTTTGGAAAAACGTGAACACTATGTGCAAGTTGTTACAAAATTGTTTATTGATTTTTGCGTAGATTCGAATGAGTCATAGTGTCTCCTGGATGCAGTTGCATATAATAGCTACGAGGGTGTTAGATCGGAGTCTTACAGAGGGGTGTTTCTGATCCAGATTGATGTTCCACTAGGATGTCCTTAACGTACCGTGTAATTCGGTCCTTTTTCATTTGGAAATAGTTTGAATCGATCATTCGATGATCCCACATCTGTTTCGCATTGGCAATTTATTTTCCGTTTTGATTTCCATTTATCTCGCACGCGTCCACAATGCTTGACCACAATCACCACTAATGGCCCTCGTGTCAGCCGTTACGCGTTCTCTGCTCAATAAACATCCCTCGGACCAGTATTTCTCGAACATTTCTGACGGTCCATTTGAATGGAACACATAATCTAGCGAGTCCACTAGCACCTCTTACAATTTCTCTCTTAACCATAAATCCTGTTTAATCGTCAGAGGTAAATTTACACATAACACCATAAAATTACAGACTGGTGTAAACCACAATTAGGAACATTTCCATGTATGCATATTTCATACTTGTTGATCCTTCGCTAATTTCTTACGTACACTATATTACACTGGTTCGAGAATTGTTGTTTGTTTGTTTTTCTTATTCTTAAAGCTTTAAGTCAACATATTACCAAAAAAAATTCTTTTGAAATGCCCGGAACCTTACCCCTTAAAATAAACAATATCGAACAATTTGAAATAAAAATTAACGAATAAAATTATATTGTTCGTATATATTACGCTTTCGAGGAATTTCACCCATCTATGCGTGCACTTGTCGTGGCTGCTACCACGTCGCTCAGTCCCGTCGTTTTTTCTAATGAAACGCGAACACAAACGCGAACGCGAACGAGTTCGTCCATCCGGCTGTGTTTGCTCCGTGAAATTGTAATTTTAGTCTCTCCCTTTTGTCCTCGCGCCTGTGTCTACGCTTACGCTCGCTTTTCCACTGATTCGTTCTCCTTCTGCCTCTGTCTGGGTTTCGTCGTGCTCGTCTTTACGCGTAATATCCTTCCTCGTATCTCGCGCCACACGCTCGCGTTCCTCGCGTGCGCTCGCTCGTGCACGAACGCGAACTGCGAAACGGGAAACGCACCGCAAACGCTTTTACTTCCCCCTGAAGCAGCGGTTGCCAACTGGAAACGATCAAAATTTGATTTACATTATCAATTCGATATCGGAATCGGTGGTAGTAGGTATAAAATTAATGTTTGAAAATGAAGTAGGATTAATGATTCAATTTTGATTGAAGAGCTATTATCATACACGCGACAAAGGAAGGATTTTTCAAAATGTTGGATGTATATAATAAACAGTTGTGGTATAACACAGTGTTTATGTTGATAATAGTAGACACGTTAGATTAATAAACGAAATTATCGTAGATGGTTATACAAATTCATATTTCTGCATGTAAAGAATTGAAGCTTGAATAAGACCATGTCTTATCTTTTAAATACTCCAACATATATTTCAATTGTGATACTTCATGTAGTTTTGCATTTACGTAAACTTTATCACGCTTCTGCACATTTCCACTTGTCATGAATGCAAAAATATCCTCAATTAAATTATTTCTGCTAAGTAGGTCATACAAAACGATTCGTATCACAAACTCTATACACTTGAAGGTTGACTATCACTGCCCTAAACCATCGACGCTCGCGACGGATCGGCCGTGAAATTGATGACCCCGTTGGAATTTATCTCTGCGATCTACGTTTTCAAAAAGTTTCCAACCGTAGAACTTCCTATTCCGCAGATTTTTATCGCGCGCGGCGAATGTTTGCGAGCCCCGTGAAGTTTTAATTAAAGTAATTTTACACCTGCGTTGCGGACGTTTTTCAGCATACGGAGTTCTATAACTTGTTTTTGGTGGATATTAAAGTTCGTTTATTCGAGCGTTTAAAAAAGTGACACGGCCAGAAATATGGACCTGTAATCATTCTTGTCATTGCGTTCAGAGCTTGAAATGAGTGAAGAAATTGTGAATGTTAGACAATATTGTAATTATATTTTGTACAATAGAAAATGTTCAATTCTTTCATATCTGTCGAATTTTTCTTAATACTCATTATTCGTAGACAATTTAATGTCTTATAATTTATTTTTGTTATTATATTAACTGTATGTGTTTCTTGTTGTATTATTTTCGAGTTTGGTATAACCTACTTAAAGTAACATTTAATGCAATTTTTCAGTGTGTTGATAAAGTAATCGTAAAACCAATAACCTGGTCGTCTAATATAATCTCAGCAAGTTCTTGCTCTGTTATGAATTCAGAATATGGATACTCAGACAAACGTCAAAAGGCCCCTTGGAATATCTCTCAGAATATCCCTGCGTCTAGGACAGGCGTTGCTAAGTACCCTTAGTGACAAGCTCAATTATAGTCTGATTATACCAATTACAATTAATAGACCAATCATGCTCGATTAGCTACAGACACACAACCATAGAGAACCATATTTAAATTCTTCGTTTAAGAGAAGTAAAAGCGAAAGAAATGTTGTATAGTTAATGTAATATTTTTACGAGAAAGCTAATAGCATGTCTCAGCTTAAAAATTATCCAATTCTTCACCGAGCGATAAAATTACTCGAGTCCCGCTAATTATTTGGAGCAGTGTACTTAATCTCTAGCTAGTAGAACGGGGATGAAAATGACCTACATTGTTACCTCAAAGCGTCGTACCTGATTAGTTACATCAGTCATCGACCTGAAAATTCGTATTTCTACCTTCAATCTGTTACAAAACTTCGTTTGAATTGTCGAAGGCAATTAGTAACTTCTGACTCGTTGACAGTTTCGATATCGATTATAGAGTTCCCAACTTCACCGAATTAACGTATATATAATTACACAGTTAATCATATTAACACGGGGATAAGAATTGAAAGATGAATTTCAATAAAAAGGAAATTTAATAAATGTTAGAAAGAAACTATTTGGTGGAAACTGAACACTTCTAAAAATTACATACAATCAGTCCCATAAGTATCCGTACCCTCTATGTCTGTTGAAGAAATTTGACTAAATTAAACAACAGGTTTGATCTTCTCAAATAAATGTTTCGTTATGAGTACGTGTATAAATAAACTTTACACGTGTATATACTTCTAATGAAAAATTTATTCGGAAACCTATAATTTAATTAAGGCAAATTTCTCGAATAGATATCGAAGCCCGAATACTTACGAGAAAAAAAAATGTATTTCAAGTTACAAACGATTTTAGGTCAGCAATCAACTTTTCATTCGCATTTAAATTTATTCACCTCGGAGCTAGAAAGGGTTTTTTGTTCTTCCGCTGTTTCGCCTCGCAAAATAAGCTTTTGGAAGCATGTTCATCAGGGATTGGCTGAGGTATCGCGCGATACCTAGAGGTCTCGTCGAGGGAATAAACGCGACGACGCCCGTAGGCGTCGCCAGGCGGTTAAAGGGCGCCTACGTCAGGGTAGCAAAAAGCCACGGACGGAGAAGGTGAGCGCGGCACGCAGCAGGCTGCACTTATAAATCGCTTAATCGCTGCTTTTCACGGATCAGGAACTTTAGAAAAAGTTTCCCGTTCTGTCCCTACTCGCGTTCCTTCGTTCCTCCTTCCAGCGACCACTTGGCAGCGTTCGCGTTGAGAATGCTTGATGCAAACGAAACGCGATCCGAGCTTTCGGTGACGTTTCGCCAATTCACCAGGCCTCGGCGGTTTTCCTCTTAACGCTCGAGAAAACGTGATAGCGCTAACCTTGCGAATTTCGCCAGCAAAGAATATTATTTGAAAAGAGCTTGCGAATATTTTCGAGAACGATTCTTCTTGAATTTTGTGGGAAAAAGTAAGAAATTCATGTTTGCTCTTCATCGTCTAACAATTGTCTGACTGTTGACACAATTGGCACGTTCGTTGGAATTTTTAAAGGGAAATGTGCGCTTTTGTTAGAAAAAGGTATTAGATAGATAGATAGATAGTTTATTCCTTGTAATTTTTACATAAGTCTCCTCTACGATAAATGCACAGAAACCATCCCCACCGCTGGGGAGCATACTCCTTGAATAGTGTAACGTGATAGCGCTAACCTTGCGAATTTCGCCAGCAAAGAATATTATTTGAAAAGAGCTTGCGAATATTTTCGAGAACGATTCTTCTTGAATTTTGTGGGAAAAAGTAAGAAATTCTTGTTTGCTCTTCATCGTCTAACAATTGTCTGACTGTTGACACAATTGGCACGTTCGTTGGAATTTTTAAAGGGAAATGTGCGCTTTTGTTAGAAAAAGGTATTAGATAGATAGATAGATAGTTTATTCCTTGTAATTTTTACATAAGTCTCCTCTGCGATAAATGCACAGAAACCATCCCCACCGCTGGGGAGCATACTCCTTGAATAGTGTAACATGATCCAGTTCTCTTCTTTATTCGCTGTCCTTCTATGTTCGAAGCTCGTTGGCAAACATCAGAAAATATACGAACTCTACGATAAACGCACAAGTTCTTCAGTCTCGAGCTTGTTTATTTAAGGAGACTTTACTGTAGTTCTCTTTTTTTATTAAATAAAGGCTTTACGTCGCATCTCGACTGCAAGGTGATTAGCGACGGGGATATTTCATATTTTATGGAACAAGTTGATGTCTCTCAAATATTTGATGCTGTTTTGTATTTACTCTATTATATCCAATACTCTGAAACTGGTTCATAGTTTATACTGTTTATTTCACGCAATACTGCAACTTTTCTGCTTGGGCCTCGGTGTCTGTGTATCTCAAACTTTGAATTTTGATTTTCAAGTAACCGTCTGAAATAAATTATTTCAGATATTCCTTACTTTCATCTGAATAATTTGCCCAGGTAGGCATGCATCTCGCATTCTCACGTAAACATCCACAATCTAGTAACAAGCCATCGAGCCTGACGAATCCTGTTTCGTGGATCCAGACAGGCCTGTGAGCATCGAGTATAAAAAAGTGCGAAACGCTGTAGGTATCGCGAAAGAAAAGTAATCGCAGGCATGTCTGGTCCCCCGCGACGCCTGAAGCAACGAGCCAGCATCCGCCGGATTTCCATCGATTTCACACGGTTCCAACGCCCACCCTCGCGTTTCCCGTGGCCACGTTGGATGACGGTGGCTTGCTTTGGTCTCGCGGAGTGTGTAATGATCGCACGATGGCTGCTGTCAATATGTTACCGTGCGCCATCTGACGTTCGCGTCGTCCCTGCTGTTTGATTACGTGCCACACTCGCGTTGGCAAGTAGACGATTGGAGCGGAGAAAGAGCGTATAGGGATGGGACATTCCCGTGCACTTGTTTGCATGGAAATGTACACGAACGTTTGATAACCGGAGCGTAATGTGGCGCGTAATGTGGCGCGAATTAAATTTTGTTTGCGTTTTCGTTAGAAACATTTAAAGAAATATTGAAAGGAAACTATTGAAAGGATTTCATCTATTTGTAACGTGCTTCAATCTCTTTTAATTAAACATTCTCCGTGATTTCATGTCGTCAAAACTTGAATTGAATCACAGATCCAAAATGAAGATAAGAAGTTTTTCTTTTTCATTTTCTGAAAACAAGAAAATGTGGTTCGATGTTTAAAAATGTTCCACTCCATTCGCTGTTATAGATTTATAAGCACGTGACAATTTTTCTTTTCTATTGATGAATCAATGTATATAAATTTACACTGAGATGATATTAATACTGAAAAATATGTATTTGTCGTTTCAAAGGATAGTTGCTATCACGTCTTAAGATAATCGCGCCCGTCTTACCGTAATTGACATAGTTGCAATGTTGCCATGACTAGTCAAACAGAGATTAGAATGGTCATCAACGTAAACTGATATACAATGTTAGACTGATGGTGTCTGATGAATACTGATCGGAACGCGACACATACTATGCATGCCGGATGCACATTAGGGACGTCAGAATTCTGTAATGTATCTCTGTATCTCTGACGAGCGTTCGCTGGTTCAAGAGACATTGATTGCCTCCGTAGTTCCTCGATACACTTCCAAGTTTCACGCACCCTTTTCTCATTAGGATATTAATCCTTTTATTCATTTTATTTATGGCCCGTATTGGTTTATTTTTATTATCGAGAATTCAAGACCATCGATGTTTTAAATATAATCAATCACTGTTTCTATTAAATAAATCGATAACAGGCCCTAAAAGGCAAAAAGGAAGGACGATGCGTTTAAAAATAAAAGTACAAATAATTGTAATCCATGCAAAACAAATTTACGCAATCGCAGTTGTACGTACACGAATTAATGTGACAAAAAGAGCAAATGTAATTTAATAGTGAATTTGCATTTAATGTAGAGAAAAGGGAAAACATTCGAAAATTAATGTCCTTTTTAAGAGAGAGTAGTCAGCACAGCTCCTAAAATGCAAATCGATTAAAATAGACGAACAGTATTTTCCAAGATACACCTACACGCGTTCCAATTTAAATGAACCACCCATTACAACCGGTACGTGTAATCTCGCAGTTGGGATGAGAAGTTACGGCTATCAAAGGTAGTAGAAAAAAGTTTCAGCGGCGAAAGCTCCGATCTTTAACTTTAATTGACCTACTTCTACGCGTGTCCCATCATGTAGAAGTAACTCTGATTACCTATCCGCGGCGTGTCAGCGTAAAACCCTTGCATATTTTTCAACACTCCAGCCACGAGCAGTTTCTTACGTAAACTTTGCCCCACGGACAGGTTCGTGTAACTTTGCGATTATTCGCGGGTGCAAATGGTTGCATCGCGGAGATAAAACGCGGAACCGTCATCCATCGTGAATTTGATCTGTTAAGATCCACGATTGCTCTTACAGAACGGTTTATTTATTAGCTAAAATATATATTTACTACATTGGCACAAAATTAACCCTTTGTACTTAGGAGGTGACTCTTGGTCGCCACTAAGGTTCGACGCAGCAAATCAATCGGCAGTAATGATTATTTAGGTTTAATTTCTTTGGAACTCAAAGTGTCGATAAAATGATTGTTGGTGAGGTGACCTGATTCTCAAATCTCAAATTAAAGATCTCATTTTTGAAGTTAATCTAAGCTTAACATTCGTGGCAACAGAATGCTACGAAAGCATCTCAAGTTGTTGGTAGATACCAGAAAAGAAAGGCCTCGAGTGTAAAGGGTTAAGAGGGTGTTTGAAATTATTTTTGTTCACTCGTTGTGTCGTAAATCTTGGGTCAAAACATGAAAGGTCTGACAGTGTCTGTCAGGAGTCGACTATGGGATAGTCTTTGTAGTCCGCGACTAATCAAGACACCCTCGAAAGTTTTGACACTCGTGTACGTTGGAGCGACAAAGGGAGATTAAAAGGATCGTCCAGCTGTCGATTTCAACTTCGATTATCTCTGGTCTGTTCCGACTTGCTTTGCTGTCTACCCCCGCGGGACAATAGTGATCCAATGACGGCTGTCGGAACGTCATTCGCGCGCGTTGCTGATGCCCGCAGAAGGCTCCAGTTTTTAATTATGTGTGGTATTTACATTAGTATACGATGATGCTTTGGGTGCGTCACTCATCACTGTCAAACTGTCAATCGTAACTGTTGGATCACTTGATGGACAGTCGTGTAGCGTGGAGGTATCAGGAAATGATTCGAATCATTCTTTGTTCCATAAATATTGCTGTAAAAGACTGTTATAGCAAAATCAATATTTATTTGTTCTGAGAGTATAACGTACAATTTTATTGATGGGAAAGTACTGTTTTAAACTTCCGAGACTTTAATATTATGTGAGATTAGATTGATTAGAATTATTAGATTATGTGCAATAGAACTTAAACGCTATAGAAGTTCAGAAATACATAAACTTTTCAGTGAATACAATAATACATCTTTGTCACACTTCTAAGTTATACCATCGCCCAATCAAGCATATGCTACTATTTGATCGCTACTCATCCCACGCTTCCTCTTCCCCTACCTATCGCTGGATTCGACTGTTTAATCAATTTGATTATCCATCCACGTTTCTCGTCCGTAATTACCGCAATCGTGGCAATGCAACGACACCTGTCAGAGCATCGTTCGAGACGCTGGCGTGACCAGATTTTTTAATCAGTCCGCGCAACGAAGTGTGCGCGAACGAACAATCGAATAACAGGAACAGACAACCCTTTACTCGCACACAGTCCGCGTACAGCGCAACGTGGAAAATGTGGGAAGATTAAAGCGATCACCGACATTGATTGCGTTCGCGATTAATTCTCGTTCGCTTTTATCATCGTTTTTTCCTTGTTTGCTCGCGTCGGTGTAAAACTCCCGATACGCTTTCACATTATCGAGCCGCGCGCGTCAGCGATAGCTTTTCCTTTTCATTAGTGGTCTACGAAAATTATGCATCGAATCCGCTTTTTTCGGTGGTCGTGGCACTCCCGCGAAGAGGGAAACCTCTCGTCTCAGTTTTCCTCGGTTCCTTCATTTTCGAGCCATACTAATGATGGTCTATACGCGCGCCACTATTTTCCTGATTAGGCAGGCGTAGGCATTGTTCTATTTCTCTTTTTGCTCCTCCGATGTCTCTGGCTCGGTTTCGCTTCGACCTATCGGTTGTTTTGTAGGTAATGGAGGCTGGCAATTATTTTGCAAGTATTAAGTTACGTAAAAGTTTATGCTTTAGTAAAGATTTGGAGAATGTAGATGTTTTAGTGTTTGTGTAATGCTGGTGTAATATCTTGGACATTTTACGCCTTGATCTACTTAAACAGTATTCTTGAAGTAACTGTTAATATAACACCTAAAAATATTTTTGTTTAAATACAGTATTTAACTGTCGCTCGCATGAACGTCTAAATACTTCGCTTATTTATCGCCCTGTCATCGAGTTTACCGAATAGGAAACTTATCGAGTGGACAATTTGTTGCTACATTACGAGACTTATAGGCAATAATTTAAGCTTGTTTTCTAATATCGAATTACGCTTCTTATTATATTACTAATACAGTATTTAAACAAAACACAGTAATTGAATACTTAGATGTACTTATTGAATATGTAGAGTATGAGAAACAGAGGTCCTGGATCAAAATGTCTGAATAGATCGTTAATAAGATCGAAACGTGTCTCGAAACGAGTATCAAAAATTGATGGGAAGGCTAAGTAAACGAAGTGTGACTATAGTTGGATGAAAGTCAAAACTAACCGCTGGTGGCCACTAATGGGTCATACTATGGGTTTGGCTAGCTCCCAGAGGTCCTTTTCTCTACTCTTCGAACAAATTTGCAGACACACGCTCTCAGATTCTTAAACAGACAGGTTACCTGAAATAGTGTTAAAGTAGCAGTCACGTGTGACGTAATTTACAATATTGCTGGCTATGGATATCTATAAAAACGAAGATCTCCTTTCTCGTTTGGATTCTTTTCTCATTTTTGCAACCCACAGAATATGTCCTTCATTGAAGTCTTTTACGATGAATAAGTTGCGATGTTATCGTTACATGATATTGGTAGGAAGTTCAGATTTCGACAATGTCTTTTTGCTTTTCAAAATGTACTTGAATGCCGTGGTTAAATTTACATTCATCTCTTATCCACTTATCAGCTTTGTCGTCTCAGATATACGGCACCTCATGCATGAGCAAAAAGATCGCAATATTCTTTCTCCAGATTGCGTCATAAATCTGGCTGACTGTTTACAGCTTTAATATATTTCGAACGTAGTATTATTATGAACTTTACAGCGCGAATACGACAATTACGATAAGCAAGATGACAGAGAATGTACTAAAATACTGAAATGAAAAGGAAATTTAGTTTTACCGAAGAATCTTATATTAAATCATTTACAATGTTGTTCCGTTTGATTCTATAACACCTATAATATTTCATTTAAAATTGAGTACACAATTTATACAATTGCTCCTTTAACAGATTTCATTTTTCACTGACTTGATTTAGCCCGTTAACAGAAGGATTATTTTATTTGAAATGAAGAAAAATTAAAACAGTGTTACTGTTTTTCAATATATTCAATAAAGTGTTATCATTACCAAATTTAATTATGAATATAAATTCACGGTTCTAGTGGTTATCCATAGCTCACAAAATTTAAAATAACTCAAAATCTACATATTCATACGTGTCTCCAAAGAAAACTGTAACATTGAATTTTTTTTCGCCAAATGGCTACCATCGAGATTCTGTTCTCGACGCTAACAATTTGATCTGAAATTTCCGCAAACAGGAAACCATTCAAACGATTAATTGCTTCCGAGGCGTAACCTGCTGGATAAGCCTTACCGAAATTGAAATTGCTCCCATTCCCTTCGTTTAACAGACGTAGCACGAAAATCAACAGATCGCAGCATGAAAACGCCATTATACTCCGATGTCCGTAAGACGTAGTATCCTCGGTGCGACGTATGAATGACTACGCGACGAATTAACCTTTCATTGTGCGAATTTGGATAGCCAAGCGTACTGTCTGGTGAATCGTTGCTCGTGTTTCTGTAATTAAGGCGCATTCACATGGATCACACAGGGGTGGCGTTAATTTAATGACCCTTGATTGCTCACTGTAGTAATTGCTGCGCGGACACGCGGGCCCTTTTTACTGTTTAGGATGGTTGTGCTGTCTGGACGCGCTGCACTCGACTGTCGCTCGCATGAACGTCTAAATACTTCGCTTATTTATCGCCCTGTCATCGAGTTTACCGAATAGGAAACTTATCGAGTGGACAATTTGTTGATATATTGCGAGACTTGTAGGCAATAATTTAAGCTTGTTTCCTAATATCGAATTACGCTTCTTATTATATTACTAAAAGAATATGAAATACGTTCTGTTCCTTTTTGTTCTTCTTGTATGTATAAAATTTATTTCTTTAATTTGCTCAAATATACTTTTATAATTATATTGTTTCTTATCTCTTATACGATAATGACTGCAAGTGTATTTTCTTCTAAATGCAATAGATAAATACAAGCATTAATTATCTCAGAGTGTTTTTTTACAGTGAATGTATACAATACGATAATTTTCCATTACCCAAAATGTAGAATACAGTAATTTTGTTCTAAGCGTGAAAGTAAACTCGTAAACACATTTGTCTTCATGTACTCTCATATAAGAGACATAAACGAAACATTGAACGACTAGTGCACCCGTACAGAGTATGTAACATAAATTCGTTAGCATTCCGTATAAGTACTCGCTTCGTAATTCGTTCCCTGAATAGATCCCAGTAGTAATCGAAATTTGCAAATGGGCGGAGCGAAGCTCGGAGAGTTCCATTTCCGTCGAGAGTGGAAGGAAACCCATTCGAAACGGAAATCGCCACGATTCTTGGGAAAACCGAGTTTTCCCAAGTTGGAACATCCATCACGGTGTTCGAGCACTTTCCGTAACAATCCGTTATCAATCTTGCTAATGTCGTAGCCTCCCAGGCCCTGATTATCATAACGCGCAACCCTGCGTCGCGTCGCGATGAATTGGAAACCTCGAACAAACGCCCAGGTATTTGTTTCCTCGTCGAAGTGGAGAAACCATTACGCTTCTTCACGACGATTCCGTTTCCTCGTGTTTCGTCCCACCCTTTTGTTGTTTCGTTAAATTGTTAGCTGCAATCGATTAAACTTCCAGCAACTTCGATAATCTGATTCGTCGTTTTGAGTGGCTGTTTGCTCATTTGGTAATCAGTCTCTTCGAGGAAAGTTAACGTTTTTGTTTGCTCCTTTTCTTTAGCAATAAATGCAATCGCACGCTTTTTTTGTGCAGGCCTTTTACGAATCTCTGAAAAATAATTTTGTGTATCCTGAATGATAAGCCTATTATTCTTGATTTATCTTTTTTTATTCCTTTTCAAAGTTGTTTTCTCGTATTGTATCGTTTTTCATACATTATAATGTAACTGTACATATGTACAGATAATATGCACAGCCATTTGCATATTGCTGATAATTCCGTATGGAATTTAACAGTTTTCATAAAAAAAAGAGAAGGCAATCGTACAGTAGGTGACTAAATTAACAGTTGGCAATTTCTAATGATAGAATGGTACAATAAACTCGATAAAATTGCTCGATGTTTCTCTTCTCAATTTATCAGCTCTGGCCATAATAGGGATAACCAGACCACGTCGAGCAGTCGTGTGATTTTAATTAGGACGTTCGGTGAATAGGTATCAGAGACGCGAATAGATGACACAAAGCCTAACATAAACTGACGTAAAGCATCAAACGGGTCCCCATTCTAATTAGGAAGCATCATAAACATACGTCCTCCGTCATTCCGACCGGAACCCTCCTTTCGTTCTTCCTGAATGGGTGTGGTGGTCATGCATACGCGAAGTGACTGGCATATCCCAAGAGCTATTTTCCAATTGGCCAGTGTCCATAATTGAAGTCAGGGGTCCGTGGACTCGAGTAGGAGCGTAAACGATCGTAAAGCAGGGATAACGGAGCAACCAAATCCGTGGCGCGTGGGTTGCTCGAGTATATCCGACGAATTCCAGACAATAGATTTAAGCTATCCTCGATCCCATGAATCTCGAGCACGCGTGACGCAGACCTGGCGGTCAATCGTTGCGAAACACCTCGGCTACGTTAAAAGCTTCCAACTCCTCGTACCCCAATCTCTTACGGTTTCGAGTGGCTTTCCCTTTAATTTCAATTTATTCTTCGCACAGCTTGTATTTTATGTTTAACTGGAAACGAATATAGATAACACGTGGAATTGTTAAATCGATAGAGAGGGGTTTGGAGAAAGGCATGAATTTAACAATAAGAAGTGTGCAATTGTAATTTATATATTTAGGAATGAAAACCCTGACTCACTGACATATCAACGCCCAGGCTAAACCCTTGAACCTAGAAAGCTGAAATTTTCACGGAGGCTTCCTTTATGATGTATACAAGGAATAAGAAAGGATATTTTGAAATTCAACCTCTAAGGAGGTAAAAAGGGCTTGCGACGTTAGTATCGGAAACATCTGAGTTACGGAAAACAAGAGATAGTCACCTACTGACTCACGAAGGAACACGCGGTCAAATGCGAACGACATAAAATAAATAGTATTCCACGCGAGTGAAACCACGGGGCACAGCTAGTCTTAAATATAACGTCGTTAACAGGGAATGATTCTTTGCTCGAAAACGAATCGAAAATGAAGAATGATATTTTTTCGTAGGAAGCTTCGTTTTCGTGAAAATAAATCGAAAGGTTTGGCTAACCATGTCTGACCACGACTGGCCAATTCTACTGATTCTGGCATTGCCTAATATACCATACCTCTTCTATGCAAACTGCAATTTTTCAAATGATTACAACTAATTGAAATGGACACTAACGTAACAGAAGCAAACTAAATTAGCGACATAAGTAGAAATGGCGAGTAATGGTCAGACACGCCAGTCAAGTCGTACATGTGCTCCAAGGAGATTCAAGACCAATTTTCTCAAAATTGAAAGCTCAAATTAGAAAAATCTGTTGCTTATTTTCGATTCATTTTTTCCTCGAAAAATCATCTATATATATATGTATATAAGAATGAAGTCTTGACTGATTACAGTCAACGTCCAGGCTAAACCCTTGAACCTAGAAAGCTGACATTTTGTATAGAGGCTTCCTTTATGATGTATACAAGGAATAAGAAAGAATATTTCAAAATTCAACATCTAAGGGGGTAAAAAGGGGTTGCAACGTTTGTACGAGGAATATTTCATTTGTGCTCGGATTTGCTTGAAACTTGATCTTAATGCTCTTTGATATAATTAATGAAACGTCTATTTCGGCATTTTAAAAAATTCAACCCCTGAAGAGGTGAAAAGGGGTCGAAATTCCTTTCAATTTCCTTTGTAATTGATTTCCTGTTCTTTAATTATAAAGGCTAATTATAGAGTATAGAACATTAGTGTAGAACGTCTTCGTTCTAAGTTTAAAATATTACTGTTTGGTAATCATACAAAGCAGCCAAAAAAGAAAAAAAAGACTTTTGTTCGGGTAAGTAGGTTGAACAATGCGTAGACACGAAACGCAAATAGGAGTGGATTGCGATGTATATACAGAGTGTCAATTGTTCCACGCGAATATCATCAGAATGTTTACAATGGAATGTAAAAAAACGAAGTTAAGGGGTCCTCGGGTAATCTTATGAATCTTCGTTGCGTGATATCTTGCGCCAGTGGCAGTGGTCAATAGCATCAGGACACTCGTGTCGTCCCGCAGAGGAAATTGTCTGTCTCTTCGACCCTCCCAAGTGTATTCCGAGGATTTAACGGAGCTTCTCGAAGTGTTTACTTACGTTGAGCCTCGGTGAGCAAATTTGCTCGAGCGAACTCTCTGATTATCCGTTCGAGAGGGTCGTGAAAAAGCTTGAGGTGAAGCACGACGCATATAAATTGAGGCTGAGAGAGGGGTGTCCTCGACGATCGTAATTTCTTGTTACCCCGTGTTTACGTTAATGTTAATTACGTCACTGTTCGATTGCCCTCCGAATCGATTCTTCGCGATACGGAATATTGGAAGCCGTTAGGAGTAGCGATACGCACGAGACGAGACGAGACGAGATTTCTACGAGCTCGATCTTGATCTCGAAAAGTCTCGAAACATGCATATCGATCTCGAATTTTCACATAGTGTTTCTTCCTATGGACGCGTATCGTTCACTTGACTTCAATTCACAACTGCATTGTACCAGTATCCTCTAATGATATTTGGGTAAATGTAATAAATTTGTATGTTTTCCAAGATATTTTTACACGTTTTCTAAACTAAATATATACTGTGTATATCTATTGTGCATATCTATTGTGCAATCAATAGATATTAAAATATTGACAAATTTCTCACGATTAATGTCTCGAATGAATACTTATTCTGAACTGTAATTGTTATTAATATTTAATCGAACACTGAATGATACGAGATTTATCTCGTCCTGTGCGTATCACTAGTTAGGAGAGTTTGGAACATGTCTCGCGTTGGGTTATAATCGCATTGAAATTATCGTTGCTCTGTCTCACGCCGTGCTTCGTTTTAGCATCCTGTTCATTTTATAGGGGATTTTATATCGGATATCACCTTTAGTTTGTTTTGCAATTACGCGGATTCGTTTTGACTCAGGCTTAATTTTGGCCAATCATGAAAATTTCTTTGATTAAATCGCAGTAAATTGTGAATTAATTATTGCCATGTTTCGGGATGAATATTTTGTAACGGATTGGCGATGTGGTTTTGTTTGGTCAAATTTAATTTCTCGCGGGAAATTGAGGCTTTTATTATAAATCACTTGGTGGTTATATTGGATGGTTCGTGATTATATCGAGGGATATTCTATTTAAGCATATTAGCCCTTTGTATTTACATGCATTAGAACTCGGTTCAAATTTTATTTAGGGTGAGATGTTTATTGTATTAATTTTTGTAATGAAAAAGTACACTTAATATTCAGAAGGGACTCTATAAAATTGCTTTGAAGTTGTTAATTAACGTATTTAACGTGAAATTATACTTTGATGTTGAAATATGTGTAACTAAATGTATGAAGCTTGGCATGACCACATTGTATATATCTCATAAATTAAATGAACGAAATAAGTGAATGCAATTTAGATTAATAATGATTTATGAATATTTAAATGAAAAATACACTTTCAATTTCCAGAAGCATAAAATGACTTTGAATTCGCTAATTATTATTATAATTAAAATTCTTGGACCACCAAGAATTAACTGTGATGGATTTCAATAATAATCCATTTGTATTAAAATATGCAAATCTCGATATGATCAAATATGTCCCATAGCATTAACGTAATCGTTGACAATTCTATGTAAATTCTGTATCGAGTTATAAAACCGGTAGGAAAATATTTGTCGACGATGGGAAAATAATTCCATGGAAGTCTCGATTTAATCGACTGGGTATTCGCGGCGGAACAAAAACCTCGTTTATTTTTACAAATGTGTCTGCAAAGTCCTCTTTCCTTCTCAACGAGTTTCTGCTCTCAACGATTAATGCACATACCGGTTCATCCGCGCGTTTATCAGCGTTCCATCTGTGTATCGATCGACCGGAGTCACGGAGAGATGGAAAACTTTTTCCATCAAGCAGAGAATAATGAAATTTTCCACCAAGATACCACCCCATCTCCAGTTTCGCGAGTTCACGTTGAAATACTGTTTGATTTCCTTGCTATGTGTTATTGTGATATTGTGTAAACTTTGCAGGTATCATTTCCCAGCGCGTGATTTCTGATCCTTTCGAGTAATCGAGTTAGCGATTGGTTTGTTTTAAAGTAAACTGTTTGAAAATTTTCATTTTTAGTATTATTGTCGATATTATTAAATATTTGTATAACATAGTATAAAGGGACAGAGCAAAGACAGAGGTTGCTGAAGAGTATAAAATTTCATTGATTAATCAAATGGAAAAATTATTCTATACAATAAATTTGTTAACGTCATAGATGCAACGGGAGAAATATCGAACAATTTCTCCTTCTTTGAGCAGAATTCTGATAGGATAGGGAGAACGTTATTACAAATGTGTCGAAAGGTTGTACGTGGGGAGCGGCAGCGTCGATCCTTTCCTCAATTTTTATATGGAAATCGTGTGTGTCCTGGAAGGGAAAAACTAAAGCCTGACAAATTTTACTCTCGACGTTCTGACATAGTCGCAACAAAAATCGCCACGTGTAAACATTCAGGAACCATTCGCCTAGAAAATTTCAGCGACATTGCTTATTTTAAGAAGTGCTACCGTCGAAGATCCTCTTTCAGCTGTCAGGTTCTTTTTTAACACTCAATATATCCGCTCAGCGATGCGATATTCGTATGAACCCGTTGCGAAACGTCGACTAGCACACTCAAACTCTAGAATAACACGAAGTACAACAGTTTATCTCAGTGCTCATCGAGTGCGATCATTGGATCACAAGTTAAACTTGTTTATATCTGACCAGTGATGCGATATTCGTGTGAAACCTTTGCGAAACGTCGACTAGCACACTAAAACTCTAGAATTCATTGATTCCGATCGCTCCATAATAAATGTGAAATGTTATCTTGTTACATAGATGTAGGATTTTGGGATCGATCGACTGTGACGAATAATTAAGACACACGAGAAATGTTAAACAGGATATATTTGAATCATAAAACTGAAATTTATAGAAAGATTGATGCAGTACATCCGTGTGCTACAACCGTTACACCTTTCCCGGTTAAGCCGAAGTTCTAAACCGAGGACTATATACACCGACGCAACTATCGTCGCGAAAATGCCCAAATTCAAAACAGAGTTCCCCTACGGTACTGTTTAATTCGTACTATCCGAAAGCAGGGCCAACCACGGAAGGAAGCAGGGGGACCAGTCCGTGATTGTCATTCTCGAATACCTCAGATATTCTACTCAACGCCAGCGTCGTGCGCCAAGTGCATAGGAATGTCCCGCTCGCCTCTCGTGTTTCAATTATGAACTAATTACTGCGTGTGTACACGAACGGTGCAATTTACCACGAACGTGGCAACATCTGCCAGCACTGTTTCGTCTACTTCGATCGCGATTCCGGCTGGTGCGTCGTTAACGGGGACGTGCCATGTGGCGTTACACGTGTCCGCCAGGGGGCAAGCGGTCCAGGGGTTCGTTTAGGTGGCAGCGACCTGAAAGGGCGCACCCTTTCAGTCGTACGTTGTCTCGAGGATGACTCTTGGTTATCTGGCGCGCAACCAGTGCTTGCATCTCGTCGTGTAAACGCGTCTCCGGCTTCATGCCTCGGTAATTTCTGCATCCACGCGTTTACAGCCGCGGCATCTGGAAAACGAGATCCTTTCGCGACTCAACCGACTGGCAGATCGAGGAGCACGTGCCCCCGTAACCGTACCGTGCATCCTCTGGCGGTCTTAATTAGCCACTGTCTCGCGAGGAGGGCGGGAGATCAGGATGCCCGAACGATGTCGTAAAATGCGTTTAAAGCTTCCTTGCTTTTGGGGCGGAAAGGGATGAACACCGAGAGACGGAATTATTATCGCCCTTGCGGAAGAGCTCGTTCTGGTTTCGGGTATCTCGAGAGGACCTCTTGTTGGTGCGAAACCTTCTTGACGTTTACTTTCGAGTACACTGATTGGGGAATACAAATATTTTAACATATTTTTTGTAACGATTTTTATGATCAGTTGTTGCGGAGTGGACTTACATATCATTGGTACGCGAGGAGACTGGAACTGGACTGAATCTTGTATATACAGGGTGTCACCTAACGTTTACATCTCAAATATCTTTGCTATTTTTAAAGATTCATCAAATATCATAAGGACAAAGTTGAGTGGTTCGATGGGGCTTACACGTTGCGAAAAATATTTTTGTTTTTGTCATTTTTTTTGTTAAGACCTTAAATAATTACAGTCATTGAATTCCTAATGAAAGGGACTATCATTGTAGGTGTTTCGAAAAGGGTGGTTCTGTTTAAAAAAAGGAAGGAAAAATATTTTTCGCATTGTGGGAGTCCTCTTGAACCGTTCAACTTTGTCCTTGTAGTATTTGATGTATCTTTAAAAACAACAAAAATGTTTGAGGTGCGAACGTTAGGTGACTCACCTTGTATATAAAGTCGTCCTAAAAGTTCGTGCCACTTATACTTGTGCTACTCAAATTAATATGTAAAATATATTCTTAACCAGTCAGCTGTGGCGTCCTCTTTTCCGAGTGCGCACCTATGTGTGTTGTGAGAATCAAGCAATGGTTACATATACATCTATAGACGAATATAGTCGTCGTGACACAAAATTCTGCCGCTTCTCCATGACTAGTTAAGTGTTACAAAAAAAGGTAATCTCTCTCAATTTACAATATTTTCTCACCTTCCTGACATACTTATTAAATATCGACGTGCTCTTCAGCACGAGCTTACGAGATGATCTAACAAATAAACACACCAAATTTCAAAAGTTTATGCAAAGTACTTTGACTGCAAGCAAATCACGAAAAATGTCTCCGTACCGATAAAAGAAGAACTACACCCTAAGACCCACACGTGAGAGATGAAAGTCGATTATTAGAATTCGACAAAATCAAAAATTTATTTGACGCGTTAGAATATTTCCGGCGACCACGGTTGTACATTCGATACGCGATACGATCTTGGGGTGGTTTTCCGAGTGAGACGTTGCTTCGTAGCTCGTTTTACCTCTTCCCTCCGACACGCGATACCTCTCGACTCCTTTCCATTCGCGATGGTACTCCCGTGTGTATACGTCCACGGATGCCTTTCAAGTTTTAAAATTCTGCAGTTGAACGGGATACGAAATCAATGCGCCCGGGCGAATACCTTCGAGGTGGAACCTCCTCTAACCGTCGCAGCCGATGGCGTGCATGCAAACACGCGGCAGCGTCGCAGGAACCACGCGCAAACACAAGCAGACTTGTCGTCCTGCGAGGTATGTCCTCGGATATGACGTCACGCTCAACCCTCGAATCTTCGCAGCAGCGTGACTGAAATCGAGATGAGACGGCGAAACGCGAGAGACAGAACCTTCTGTGACAAAAATGGATCATGGAGGTATTTCTTATTTTATCGTCGAGCCAGATCCATCAGGGTCACTGGGAGAATATTATCTTCGACTGGTAAGGGATGCTGACGAACTGGAGAATTTTGAAACAATCTTGTGGGAACAGAATAGCTTATAATTGAGGCAGAACTTTCTGTGACAAAAGTGGATTGTGGAGGTATTCGTTATTTTAATGTGGAGTTAGATCGACCAGGGTTGCTGGGAGTTGATTAATAAGGGATGTTAATCAATAAGGGAGACAAAAAAGATACAGAACTACTTTATCGATCGATAAAATTCTTCTGTAACTTTTCTTTATTTATCTGATTAATTTAAAGCATATTTCATAGAGAATACAACAAAATACTACGAAGGGCAATTATTCCACATTTTGAATAATGTTAAATAATTTCCTCTCTGGTTGGAAGAATCTATTGTACGCCTAAATTGTATTGTGTAATTTACGTAACTAGAACAAAATTGGACACAGTCTGGTAGAATGCAAATTGTAGTGTATCTTACATCCGAATACGAAATTCAAATCCTTACGTGACACGACTGTTAGATCACATTTTCTATGACTAAGATTATTGTAATATTAAACGTATTGCAGTTTGATCCTTCTATGCCTTTAATTTAGGGACCATGTCGTGTTATAACCCTATAGGATTAATACACACAAAATACTAGATTTCTAACCTTTATAACTTTAACAATATATTGGTCTTTTATTTTTTGTACATTCGGCAACCATAAATATTCAAGTTATTACGGTATGATTCGTAGTTAAAAATAAAAAGTTGAAAATTATTGAAATTCTACATTTCTGTCGATAATAAATAAAATATCATTTCACCCTTAGCCAATCGCATTTCGATCTAAAAGAGCAGATGACATTTATGGAATTATTTATAATCCAAAAGTTCCCAACTGTTAACTGTTCTATGTAAATATGCACCATAGTATATACTGTGATATCGGCTTGTTTACTCCCCGATTAATTGCCCCAAATCAAATTAGGCATCCCCGCGCCACTCTTTCCAAGTAGCTCCCTTTGTTTCTTTGATTATCGCGGATCCGCTTCTTAATTTTAACCCTTTTAGAATCTGAGCGAAACGACTAATCGTATTGCGTTAATTCACGGTGGATTCATGCAATCCCCCTAATAAATTTCCGCTACTCAAAGCACATCATAAATCGCGTTAACGCCGAACACGTTTCAATATCTCTATCTTCTTTGATATAACGCGGATAAATCGTGGCGCAGAGGGCCAGACATCCCTTCATCTTCGCGCCGCAGACTTCACGTCTTCCCGTCCTCTTATCGCGAACTCTTGAGGGGGCACTCTGGTTTTTCGCCTCAAAAAAGATGGCAATATTGATACTGAATTTTTATGGGATCGATTCAGCATGTATCAAAAAGTTTCGCTTTTAAAATTAATTTAACATTTGTCGTTTCAGAAATTTGTCACCATGTAAAATTTGATGATTTTTTAATTAATCACTCTCGAGATGCGAAGCAAAACTCTCCAACCTCTGATTATTTTTTAAATTTAATGACAGCAATGTTCCATCTACGAATTTCATAAATATTCGTACCCCCTATGTTTACTGAAGAAATTTGACTAAATTAAATAATAGCTTTGATATTGCCAAATGGATTTTTCATTAGAAATATGTATATATTTATACATATATACATCAACATATTTATACAAAATAAATTTCATTATTTTCTAACATTTAATTACTATAGTATACATCAAAATAGTGTTTAATATATGTGTATACAAAACATGACGATACTTTTTATTAAATTATTAGTAGTTTTGACAAGCCTTGAAAAAAGATTCATGCTCTCGTTAGGCAGACTGAATGTATACGATGTACAATATGTACTTCGTACTTTATGCTCCGAACAAAAATACTGTTAATACTATTTTAAGTTCTTTAGATCAAAACGTAGAGCAATTGGTTGATTCGTTTGCATATTTATATAAGGAATTCTAGAAAGTTCCGCAATTGTTATCATTCCCAAGTGGGATCCCCGTCGATGTCTTCGACCTTTAGCACCCCCTCTTCTAGAATTGGACGTAAGGCGTGCTTGCTCGGGCCGTGTAATGATAATTCATGACAAACGTTATTCATACCAGAAGTTCGTCGGAGGTTATCGCGGCAGTTCGACTCGGGGGCAGTCAGGGTAACGCACCCCTTGCGGCCAGCTCTCTCCGGGAGGCCAGACTCGTCCCTGGCCATGCAAAGTGAACCAGGGGTTGTTAGATTAAACTCCGACCCCTCGCGACGCCCCGGATGCCTCTGACGCCACGACGGGTTAAAAACAGACAGGAAGAGCATGAGTCATCCCCGAGCGAGGACTCGAATCCCTCGTGAGAACAAACAAAATCACGCGTGGGAGTTTATAACTTGATGTAGGTTGACAGAGCTCATGATATGTCTTTTCGCCAGGATGTGCAGATAAAAAATCTTTCACGTGTTCATCTTTCGTTCGTCTTCTGTTCCATCATCGGCGTTATGTGTCTTCGTTTATCGATGTAATTCTAATTTGTTTTGTGTATATCATGACTGATTAGTAATAAATATGCAGTTGAAACAATCAATGCTCTTTGGTTTGGTTTAAATGAGCTTAAAATAATATTAACAGTAGTTTCTTCAGTGTATAAATAATAATAAAAAGTACATTTAGTACACTGCATACATTCAGTCTGTCTAACAAGAGCGTGGAACTTTGTTCGAAACTTGTCAAAACTACTAATAATTTAATAAAAATTATTGCCATATTTTGTATGCGTGTATATTAAACACTATTAGTATTGTGATAAAATGTATCTGTATAAAATTCGTTGAAAATGTTTTGCGTGATTTAAACATGATATTTTTATGAAGGACAACTAATAGCTTTCTATATTTAGTTATTTGTTGTTTGGTTTGAGTATTAATCGAATTATGGATGTATCAATGACTTTTTTAATATAAATTTGAAGATGTTTCCTACTTGTTTCCTTAACACTTTGACTCCCAGACCAATAATCCTCAAAATTCCTGCTAGGCTAAAATTTTGTTTCTACACAGAAATTACATAATCTAACATTTGTGGTAAAACTCATTTCCGCAGCCTCTTTAAGATTCATGAATCCTACCTAGATTTCTTTTCTTTAACACTACACGCTCAGAATTAAAGTATTTAATTCCTCGGTGAAAATCGTTGTCACCCACATATGGGCGACGTGGCGGTCAACGCGTTGAAACACAAAAGCTTCCTTTTTCCCCTCGGTGTCTGAAATAATTAATTGGGAAACTGTTTACGTGCTTACTCGAACCCTAGGAGTGGTCATCGCAGTTGCTAGCTTGAGCGACAGAGTCACTGACAAATTTTGTGTATCAGTGAACAAAAGGGGTGTCCGCGCCGAATACCAAAGGGGTTCTTGAACAAGTGAGTCCGCAGGGGTCGATTTATTCCTCAAGCTGTTCTCGACGTTCCGTCGATGAAGTAGACTGCATGTATCTATTATTACAGGAGGGCACTAAAGGGTTTCGGTCGGTCTAGTTTCACCCCCGCCGTTTCTCCTTAGAAATTCCCACCGCTTTCATTTTATTGGGCCATCGATTCCTTCCGCGTAAAAATTTTATGGCGGGGCAACGTGGTCTCGCGTTTGCGACGATACGTGACTAAACGTATTTGCGTGGTAGCGACGCCCGGAATCCGAAATCTGCCGTTTTACGACACGTTTCAGACTTTTATCCCGGATTTACTCGATGCAGCGTTAATCGATTTATGAATGGAAACTTAGATAAAATGTCGGGAACGTGTGTCTGGAGGATTGGAGAAAAATATTTTTACGACGGAGTCAGGAATATAAATTAAAGCGATTTTTATTTTTTTGTTTTTGTTTTTAGTTGGCTCTTTAGAGCTTACAATAACAAATTTATAGAATAAGTGTTTATAAACTAAGTCGTCTATTTTCTGGACCTATCACTTGAAACTAAATCAAGTGACATGTATTCTGTATACAAAAAGAAAGCTAAATCTTAAAATCCTTTTTAGGAAACCTTTTATTATACAAAGGAGTTTAGGTACTAATGGTCGTCCTTTATTCATCTATTAACTGTACAGGTTCGCCACAATATTTATTCATTCGTATGGGTAGGATGAAAAGCTCCTTAAAAGAAACATAGATCTCAAAGTAAATAATTTATTTATTCATGAAGTATAATAAACCCCACAATCTCACAGCTTAGCGGTCTGTTAATTTAAAATAATTCTTTCTGTTGCAGGTAAGCGATGAACCCAGCAATTCAGCGTCAATTCCCGAGCTGTAAGTAACCGTTTCGACTCGCTGTGTCGTTCGTGTGACACGCCAGCCGCCCTCGGTCATAAAGAATCGATAGATTCCCGATATCGGTCGTTGAATATGTGACACAGACGTGATCCAATCTCGTAAAACCTCTGGGAATCGGGCCTCGTAGTACACGGACCGTCTCGTCCCTAAGAAAGTGTTTTAAATCTCCCTGGTAGCGTCGCACCGCCATTCACCCTCCGCGAGCCCTCAATTATTCCCATGGAAACGATTCCAGGCGAAACCTTTCAACGCATCAATCTCGTTCGGGCTCTTACCTAATACACCGCGCGGTTAATTATTCCATCGACAAAAGAAGCTGCTGCGAAAACTTTCCGGATGATCGATAATCCCGAAAATCGAGTAGCGAGGTCCCAGGGTCAGTTTACTCGTTTGTTGATAGTCGAGGTAGCTCCGAGGACCAGAACAGTGCTACTCAAACTGTTTACCATGGGGGTTGGCCACGGTTTTGGGGGTTCATGAGTTATTAGAAGTACAATAGAAGCACATTATAATTACTACATTCATCTATTATTACAGGAGGGCACTAAAGGGTAGTGCCTACACTTTATAATTTGTTGATGTTTTATGGAAAGAGGTTAAGTGAACAAACTGGAGGGCTTCAGTACTGAATATATTAATGTTAAATTTAACTCATCATTTTACATTAAAACATTAAATAATTTCTATAAATTTTCGAAGTTATGACCGTGACCTTTTAACAATTTCTTGGAAAGTAACATTGTATATTTATTTCCGAGCATTATTTTAGTAAGCAAAGTGTGACAAATTTATATTAAAAAATACAAATCCGTTTAATTTATATCAAAATTCTTGAATGATAAAGAAAGTCAATGAGAAAATAATTTAAAAATATATCAAAAGAACTATAATTCAACTCTACTCTGGAACGTCCACTACAGATTTTCATTTATTAAGGTTTTCATTAAGCGAATATTGAGAAACACTGGGCTATGAACTAGAGGAGCATGCGAAAGCACTTATCCTTTTAATCTTTTAATTACACGCTATAGCGAGCTTCTCTGCTAATTTCGGGAGCGAAAGTTCGGTATCCCGGTAACCAGTCCCGCTCACTTGAATCGGTTCCCTTTCCTTTGTTTCGATTCTCGTGCGACCTGGAGATAATTTTTCGTAAAGGGTCCGAAGCCAGCGCTAGGGTGAAAATATCGAAGGTTGGAAGGGCGAGAAGGCGAAAAAGACACCGGGCGTTACTTTTCTGCGAACCTTTTGATGACCATGAATTTTTCATTTCACTTAAGGGGAGGTCACTCGAGTAAAAATGAACTATCAGTAATTTTCTAGACAAGATTTTGTGTGTATTTTTACATAGTTTTACATAGTTTTTGACGATGAAAAATTGTGTAAAATGGTCCTCCATACATTTGGTCCTCTAGAGAAAAGCAAATATTAGATTTACATAATTTTGGGACAAGGATGGTCAGAGGATTTACTTTAGTACTTGAAAATATTCTCTATTAAAATACTGTCGCTGCAGAAATCAAGCATGCGAAGGGTCTGAATTTTTACCATACAAATTCTCGGTAAAAAAATGGTCCTGTCGTCGGTACTAAAAACATCGAAAAAGAACGTGGCCAAGATAATTTCTCACTGTCAGAAGCACCTTCCAGCTCATTAAATGCGGATTTATCAAATTTTTTAGTAGTTTCATGAACATAGCTTATAGGATAATCCTTACTTCAGATAATGCTGTAGTTAAAAGTAATAAAACATAGCACGTTATATCGGATATTTTGTTTGCCATGAAATAATTTTTCTTAAGCGTTATAGTAAGCATTCGTGAAAATTAAATCACAAAAGCACGCGAGATTTTATTTAACGTTTTAGGACCACCGTTTAAAAGATTAATAATTTAAATTTACTCGAGGTGGTCAATAAACAATTTTTCGTAGAGGTTTACACGCAGCCAAAATTAGCAAAACACTGAACCGCTTGTGTTAGATATAATTGCAGGATAGTCCTCGTGTTTCGTTACTCCATCCTGCCAGTCGTTCATATTTACAACTACGAATGTGGAACACCCAAGGCAAAGTTTCCGCAGCGTCGAAAGTTCTTTACGACCTTCTTCCTTTTATTCCGCTAGTTTCGTTTGTTGTACAAGCAACTTTCCTTCCTCGCGTAATCCAATTCTCGCGCGCATAAAAGGAGCAAGGAAATTGCTTACGAAGGAAACAAACGTGGCTCGAAAAGAAAGAGTTCCGTGGATAAGGATTCTTTATACGGACCTATGGCGTGTCCAAGGCCCACTTGGCGTCTACTTGAGAGAATCTTCCACGATTCTCGTGGCGTTGGGATGATGAGACCGTGTCCAAGTTTTTCCAAACGATTGTGGCGTTACTCTTATTCCGGAAACTTCTTCGCAGGAAAGTGAAAACGCTGGGGTTGATGTGATTTAATAAACTCGCCAAGTACATCGTCGTGTGGCACGAACTAAACTGATTAAACTTCTAATAATTTGACGTCCTTCTACGTTGGAGCCTGAGATGGATTACCGGTGTCACCTTTATTACAAATTAATTTGATAGAATCATGTTGATACAGTAAAGAAGCAGAACTATGAATGTTATACATGAGATTATTTTATTCAGTTCGGTTGATTAAGACTGCAGATTAAAAACACGATTGAGTTTCTCTGAGTAAAAAGATTTGCTTTTATTATTTACGCGCATTGATTATTTACATTATGTAATCAATTGCATTACATATTCTGGTCAGAGTGTTTCTCGTACATTTTCGACTTCATAATACATCTTTTGAATTCTATCTGGACTTGTAGAGAAACAGTCTCTCATCCATTAACCAAATAGATAGTTTGTAGGTTGAGGCAGCGCAAAGAAATATTTATCAGAATCTCCACAGCACTTTGACGTGCTTCTTCGTGCGAGATTGCCTTTTTATCGCGGCAAGAATGCGGCGAAAATTTAATAAATAAGCGGACACATCCGTCACGTGAGCAATAATGGACGACGCTCCGAGCACGGCTCACTGTCTGGTCAGAAAGAACACAATGGGTGTTCCAAAAAAAAAAGAATGTAAGAAAACGGAAGAATGGAAAAAGGCGGAGTTCGCGTTGCCCGAAGAAAGGACATTCGCGCAGGATTCATTTCGGGCAGGACGTTCATTCACGCAGATAGCACGGTCTAGAATCGCGAAAGATGAGAGCAGGTTGCTGGTTGTGAAACAGAATGGAAGAAAGTGGAAAAACTCGTCTTGCGAGACCCTTGCTCGCGTCACCCTACCATTTACATTATATCTTTCCCCGCGCCTTCCCTCTTTTCTTTATTTCGTAATGCCTATCTACGGTTTCCGTGCGGAGACTGCTTTTATGCAGCTGACATGAGCAAGAAAACGGTTCTCCTTTCTAATCTCTTTGGCGGCGGTGCTTTGAGATCGAGAAGTCACGAAAGCTTCGTTTAGATGATCGTGCTCTCTTTTATCAATGGACGCCGATATTTCGGGGGTTGGTTCTGTAATACCGATGGAATTCTATATTTTACACTTTATATTTTACATTTTATATTTTACATTTTATATTTTATAATCATTCTCTAATATTTGTCATGACTAAACTGCAGATGTTTATGCAAATTCATACTCATTCAAATAAAAAATTGAGATTTAAATGAAAGTATATCCTGTCTTCTAAACAGTGTAACATGGGATTTATTGTTGATATTTTATACATTTTTGTGTTCATGCACATCCCCATATATTTACCCCATTGAGATTTAAATGAAAGTATGATTGAAATTGAGATTTAAATGAAAGTATATCCTATCTTCTAAACAGTGTAACATGGGATTTATTGTTGATATTTTATACATTTTTGTGTCCATGCACATCCCCATATATTTTTCCACATTTTCGTTTGCCATAGATGCATGAACATGGGCCACGCTATGGTATCTCACCTCAGGCTGGTTTTAAAGCGAGATATCCTGTAAATGTTACAAGGTGAAGATCATTCTCGGTATTCGTAACGTAGAGATTTTAAAGTTCTGTGAATTAATTTTCTGCAAAATAGAACTGTGCATAGCTGACCCAGCGAGAGATTTTATTCAGCCAAGAAGCCACTTAGATTTCCGTGAAGGAAAGCTATTTACGTGTCTTCGCTTCAGGTCGACTCGAGGCTTCATGCTAATGATAAAAAGAAGCTTTACGAGCGAGAGAGGCAAATAACATCGAGTTGCAGCGACAAGCAAGAAAGTTTAAACTGCAACGTCGTACCGCGAACTTGCAAATTGGAAAGCTCCTTCGCGATATTATTCTCGCGCAATTTTATACGCAAATATCGTTATGCACAAAACCATTGATAGTAAATAATGTCAGATTAAATAGAAGTAAATAGAAGTGTTAACGATGTTTCTGTTTATATTTTGCGAGTGGTCTGTTTTCAATTCTTTTGCGAAGAAATAGGAAGAGAAACTCTTTAGGGAGTGAAGTTGGGAAGTGGTTTTATTTCTATGTATTTGATTAGTGCAAATAGAAATTCATTTATAATGCATCCCTCGAGAGGTTAACATATGTAACACATTGTACATAATAATGATTGGACCAAAATTTTTAATTTTTACGAGTTGCCTACGACCACTGCACTTGAAATGTCTTCAAATAAATGTATAGTCAGTCTCATAAGTATTCGTTCCCTCTATGTCTATCTATGTTGAATTAAATAATATGTTCGATGTTTCCACACAAATGTTTCATTATAAATATGTACATGAATGAACTTCAAACGTGTACATATTTGTAATGAAACGTTTATTTAGAAATATCGAACTTGTTATTTAATTTAGGCAAATTTCATCAATAGAGGGTACGAATACTTATGGGAGTGACATGTACTAGTGGGCACGAGGTGGTTTCTTATGCAAAAATAAGAACAAAATATGGAATAAAAGTTTTTCATTTAAAGCTTAGTTTCCGAGAAAATCGAGTTTGAAAATTCTATTCGTACCTGAGTTACGTAGTTGATAAAATAAAAGGTTCGTTAAAAGTCTTCTGTGTATTTTTTCTCGAACTCGGCAACGTTGAAATAGTAAGTAGACATTGTTTATAAAAACGATACGCATTATACGACGCTCGACGAACCGCAACCCGTACGAATACAATTTCCAAACTCGATTTTCTCGAAAACTAAGCTTTAAATGAACAAATTTTATTCCATATCTTGTTCTCATTTGTTCATAAAGAACCACCTTGTACATATTATTCGCTCCTACTCTGTATATATAAAGAGAATAACGAGGAACGGATTCTTAGAATAGCGAGAAATTTTCAAGAACGATTCAGGCATATAAGGGTGAAAAATTCGCAACAGAAAATGCCATGTCACCCGTAAACGGCGTGGTTTGTATCCAAGGGGTGGTCTAAACGAATTCTCGATCCCGCCATATCGGTGGGGGTTCAAGTTCCCTTTCACGTGTGCGTGCTCGAACCGAGGTCTTTTCGCGCGCTGGGCGACCGAGGAGGGGACGGGAATTCTCATTTGAGGAATGAACCTGACTCGCTGCTGACGTTGCTGACACTATGCGTACCGGCCCTTTTGTCACGTCGTAGCGAAAGTGTATTTCCTCATTAGGCCCCGGCTGCAATCCTAGAGAGAAAGTAAGCACTCGTCGCGTCGAGGACGGGCTGGCGTAGGGGCGGTCGTGCTCCTTTCCATCCTTTTTTACGAAGAGACAAAGGACTCTAAGACTTTTCCAGGATTGGATGAATACTGGCGCCGGGTTTCGAGGACGCATTTAATTCCGTACCAGCTGCGGAGACGATGCTCGTCCTGACGTAACGTTCATAAGCTTCGGCTCGCCTCAGACCCGTCGAGAGAACTCGTCCATTGTTGGACACTCCGGTTGATTAACTGGGAAATTAACTTGGACGATTGTCGAGCAATTTAATCCGTGATATCGCGACCGTCCTCGAGTGTACACAGTGTAGGTCTCTGTGGGTGTCAATCAAATTTTCTTCGTGATTACGTTATCACGCTGTAATAGACGAACTGTATTGCCTTTTGTAATATTATCTTGCATTTGGGGAGTTTTGTGAAAATAATACAATGGAATTTATTTAGAATACAAAGCCGCGAACTTTCCAGCCAACGTAATATCTCAGCCTCCACCCTCGAAAATAATCTATAGCTTCACTTTTTCTTCTCAAGGATAACAAATAGTTACCTCCAGAATTATACCGGAGTGTTTTCTTGTCTTCATTCTGATTGTAACTTCAGTTTAGAAAGGGAGATACAAACTCCGACTGCTTTTATTTCCCTGGGGGTTTCTTGCGTACGTCTTCGCCAAACATTTCGAGGACGAAAGAATTCTCGGTGGTCCCGAACAGCCTCGCCGGAAGGAAGTTTTTCATAGCCACGGAACGACCGCGCCGCGTGGACGTGAATGTATTCCGGGGCATAGTTTCTGGCCTTTCGTGGAAAGTTAAACGGATTTTGACAGCTGGCGAATAGTTGGAATCGAAGCAACGCGAGCCTCCGTTCAGACGAACGAGCCAAGTTCGTGCAAAGTTTTCAAACTGAGATGGAGAATCGGGAATCCCGTATATGAATTTTCTCGTAATTAAAACCTTCGTACAATAGAACGTCGAGCTGGGACTAAGTTAAGACACTGATTACTTTCTTTTAGATCACAGCATTGTAGATACATAAAATACTAAATTCATATCTAAACAAGTGTGTGTAATATGATCTACAACCTTCTTGTCAATTACCTCTTCGAGTGATGATATAGAAAATTGGAAGTCCTATTCTCTACTTGCATTGTGTTTTGTAAAAATATAGAATATTATGAAATGCAATTAGTTTCTTTCAGATTCATCGCCACAAGAAAGAGCGTATCTAATAAATGACGTTACTGTATTAATTTCATCTGCTTATGAACACGCCTCAATGGAAGCGACATTTTAAACAAGAAAATCTTTCTCGACTCGCCGATATTCTAATAAAAGGCAATCCTCGTTAAAAATTAATTTTCTCGCGAAACATCTCGTACAATAATCTATCTCTTAATTCGCATCTCCATTTATTCTTTTTTTTCCCACTGGAAATATCGAGAATTTTTTCCACGGGGCGCACCCACCTGTTACAAAACAGCTTGCGCGAATGCTGCATTAAATAATTCATTTTTAATTATGCGGCATACTTGATTACGTCCAGCGATGGGTCGCAGGCTGTAGATGACGGCCAGGAAAACGAAATGGTCGAGAGATCTTCGCGAGAAGAAAGTTTTAATTGCGTTAGGCAGCGGGTAACTTGTTACTTAGAAGTCGAGGTAATATTTGAATGAAATTACGGGCCCTTTGGAGCGGTCTCACTTCGACATCAGATATTCAAGGCGAATCCGAGATTCATCTTTGGAAGACGCAAGACTTCTCGACGGGTCGGCGATATACATTTTTATTGTTTCACCAGAGGGTGCATGAAAGTCAATCTACGAATATTATTCACTGAGGGTAACTTTGATATTAAGAGTGCAAAATTCACGTCGAACGAAGCGTACCATACTTTTCCGGGTTAAAACTTTATTTCGGGGCACTAAAAATTATTGACTTTTTTTCTTTGTACCATTTAGTAGTTTTTGATGCATAGAATTCATTAATCTAAGTTTTAATGTTAGGAATTCGATGGTTTTAAAGTTATGAATATTTCCAGACAGAATTTTCGTAACATGTTTTACCATTTTGTTGTTATTTACAAATGTATCGTTCATCCACGAACGTCATTTATGAACATCTGTTTACAACATCGGAAGAATGACATTCCCTACCGAAATGACCAACAGACCATCGGTAAAAGCCAATATGGCGTCGGATTAACCAGTTGAATACGCCGAAAGACGTCAACTTTGGATACGAATAACTTTTAAACCGTTACATTCCTAACATTAAAACTTCCATTTTTGTAATCTAGGCATCAAAAGCTACTACATGGTATAAAAAAATAATTTTGAGTGCCCCAAAGTACAGTTCAGTCAATGATACTAGTGACAGTATTTAGACACTGATACAATTTAAAAATACGTAAAAGTAATCCAATATTCATGAAAAAACAATTTTCTTATCGACGTCGTGATTCACTATGGACTGTCACCAACTGTATGTAGTTAAAAATTTAATTTCAACTCTAGTATAATTAAAGACTACATAAAA
>NC_071979.1:4879913-4892141 GCF_026283585.1 Hylaeus volcanicus
TAAAGACTACATAAAATAACGATCCAATATAAAAATTGGATTTGGGATTTGTGCGATCGCAATTTCCTCAATCGACGTCGTGTTTTACAGAGCATCATGTCTTCCATTGACCGTTGATTCGGCGTTTAGACAAATTCCTCGCCTAACGGTCCTATAAACCACGGAACGCCTTTCATCCCCGGCGTTTTTCTTATTTTTTCAATTGGTTCGGTCAGCCCCCCGTTCGGTCTACATACCAGAGTTCGATAATAGAATTTGGCCGCCCCTTTGCGGAACGCGCATAGGTTCGACCGGCAGATATGCAAATGATTGCCGTTCAGAGCGGACTCCGAAGGGTGCATAGAGAGGGATGCCACCGAGAGGGTGACGACCGACGGGAATCCGTGGTCGTGTACGACGGGGAGCAGTCGTGGTCCTCCGCAGACACCTGAGAGCCAAGACCAAAGGAACACATACGCGTTCTGGCGTGCTTTGCTCTGCCCTCCATGTTTGCTTGCATAAAAAAGAAACGCTGAAGAAGCAGCGTGCACCGACACAGCTTTTCCTATCGTTTTCCTCTAAAACTCAACCTTACCTAACGACGAGGGACGCGTGTTGCGGATGTGTCTCCATGAATACCAAAAAGAGGACACTTGGAATAACGTTAAGCACGAAACATTTTTCTAGAAAGATTTATCGCTTCTACGTGTTTCGTTGTTATCTGATTGCTGTGGAGTGAACGTAAACTGGACAGAATTCGTCAGCTGTAGCGATTCTATTAATGGCACATAGAGTCGTTAACGTGGACTCGAAACTTTTACGCTCATGCATAATGAAACAATGAAAGGGGAGACTTTATTTTGAATTTAGTTATAAAAAGTTGAATTTATGTTTAGTTGCTATGGGCTTTTAAAGAGAAACAATTGCAGAGCAAATAAGAAGATAAAAGTATTGTATTTTAAAAATTTCATCGACTACGATAAAAATACTCTGTAATATATGTTCTTTATGAAGTGATTCCCAGAAAAATGAAAGCATTTAAATTGAATGAATGAAAATTAATACAAGTGAACTTAAATACCAGTATCAATCTAGTATAACATGTTATTCTAAAGATAAAATCACTCTTTATTTATTTAGTATATAATATTCACCGTACCAAGTAGAACTCCATCAGTTGCCAAATAATCGATTAAAAAGGTTTAAGAATCAGTAGGTTAAACTAACTGCACCTCATGAATTAACCAACGACTGCTTCGCTCTCCTGACCGAGGATTACTTCGTCGCGCAATCAATAACCCCTCCCGAAAGCGTACAAATTACAAAAGCACATACGTTAATTCGCCACCTGTGCGTAACGCGTTTCAATTCGTAATTTTAAAAATACCTCACTCCCGTAACGTACGCGGCACCAAAGCAAACAGTCCCAATTTACATTCCTCTCCTTTTCACGTCGGCGTAGCCGGAATATAAAGCATATACCGAGCGTTCTTGCGTTTTTATCACGGTTACATTCGGAATTTACTTTATACTGGCCTGGAAAGCTCGAATAACGGTGGTTTCGGTCCCGTCGACGCGGCTGGATTCATTAGCGATCCTCCTGTCCTCTGTATGGAAGAGGCGCACCCTCTCGTTACAGCGTATCGTGGAACGCGGTTTAGTAGACCGGGGTGATTCCTGTGTTTGGTCAAACAGACAGCAATGACAGACTCGGCTCGGCTCGGCTCGGCTCGATACCCATGCCGCAACACACAGCCGAGGTTACCAAGTTATTTCATTAGGCTCCCTGGTAGGTAGGTAATAATTATTGTGCGGTTCGCTCAGGCTGTTTTTTCGCGAGATTTCGTGCCGTTCTGTGAAAACATTCTCTTCTGTTTCCGTAACCGCCACAGAGGACTCGTTTCGTCGTTGCAGGAAACTCGGGGAAAACTTTGCTGCATTGTTTCAGGTTGCATCTTTGTTTGCCTTTTTACTTAATTACGTTTAAAAATGGATATTGTTAGCTGTATTACACGTGGTTCGTAGATAATGTAACAATAACGTGTTCGAAACAAATGTTTATTGGTGTCTGATGAAGAATTTATTTGTCCGAATGGGTGAAATGTTCATGGACTGTGTAAAATAACGAATGCCAGACGGTGGAATATTTGGTTTTTAACAGGTTGTTTATCTTCGTCTGTTTGGTAAAATGTCAATGACGAGCTGAACTAATATGAAAACGCAGTACCTGTTGCCAGATGTTTTACCACTTTCAAATAAAATAGACTTTCAAATAAAAAATTGTTATCATGATTATTTCTAGAATTTTGTATACGTCTCCATAGTGTTCCAAAACAAATGAGTTTTAATGAGAGCTGTCTAGTGAGCTGGACTTGTGATGATGTACAAAGAAGAAGAAAATAAGGCGCCGTTAATCGGGTTGATTCAGTCCGCCGGTGGAGCTTGCACAATTATAGTAAGCAATTTGAAAATATGAATGTCTCGCAGTGATTTTAATTGTTGCCAAGGAAATACATTCATTTGGTTACGTTTCTAACTGAAACAGTGGTAAAGCATTTAAACCATTTGCAACCATTTGCACAAAGTGAAGGATAATTCAAATGAATGGCAGGAATTTAATTTTATGTATTATTTTTGTTAATAAATTTGTCGCTTGGATTCAATTAAAACGAGGAAAATAATGATGATACAATCGAGTATTTATTCAACCAGTTTGTATCTCATTTTAATTGTTCGTCACAGGATGAACAGAAGAATGAGCTTGGGAGGTTCTCGTTGGATTTTGCAAATCTAGCTATGAATCATGACCCGGTGTCTGTTTTCATGATTGGTTCGCATTGTATGGTGCATGGAATTTCGAAAACGCGAGAAACGGTATCCACGAAGTAAATCCACGCGTTTTTACGGATGATGTATCGTGTTTTTCATTTCGATGTACCATTGTCTAGCGCGGAGGTTTTGTAAAAGAAGAATAATAGTAGGGTTTATGCGAAGCGCAGAAGTGAAAAGCTGATAAATGAAGAGAACTGAAGCTACCTTTGCAATTCAAATATTTAAAAGACCGTCATGCTCTGTATAAATGATAATGAAATTCTAAGTACCCACGAATAAATCATTTTCCAATAATTGAAGCGATGTGTTCGAGTTCTTCTATCTAAAATTAATTATCGCTTATTTCTTATGAATATCTGGTGTAATTTAATGATTCGAAAATTGGAATTAAAAGATGTAGACGTTGGGTTGAGAATAGTAGAAAGCATGCAATGAAGAAAATTTGTTTTCCTGTATTAATTATTTGTATAATTCAGATATGAAACATATACCGCAGAAAATAATTTAAATGTCACTTGGGTCTTTTTATAAGAACGAATTAAACGTGCCAGTATTTTTATTAAATTTTTCAAAACATTTTATTTAAGTAGAAATATTCTTTAACTTGCAACTGTGACATACAATTTATAATGTAATATTATTGTACTAAGCGTAAGCATACGACCACAGCGAGACTTTATTTCGAGGTCAATTGCTGAAGGAAGTTGAACACTGATGAACTACTCGTCAATTCCCGGCATTATTTTTATGATATATTCTAGGATCGACCTAACTCTGATTCGAGGATGTATTAATAACAGACGTTCAGTCTTCCTCTGGACCATTCGTTTATTCATTAGCTCTAGTTCCAATATTCAACTAGGTTGTTCGTGCTATTATTAGCAAGTAGTTATTTCATGAACGTCTCGTGGTTCATTATTTATTCCATGAAACGTAATTATTCGAGTATTAAAGAACATTTGAAATCACATCAAAATAGATTTAATTTTATACTTGTCAGTTTGTTACACGATATTTCTTGAAATTTTGAAAAATTTACTAGAGTATACGTTTCTTGTGTAAAACAACAGGTTGGTGTAAAAAAATAAGTGTACAATTTTTCCTCGTCCACTTTTTTTCTGCACCATACATTCAGAAAAAAATTGCTGATCAATAGTAGCGGGAACACGGTTGCAGGAAATTGGAGTTTTTAAAATATCGACGGTTCATAAAGTCATTTGGGTAGGTTATTCCGCAATTATTTTCGCCTGGGCATATCCACTAGAGTATTTATTGCGAGACGTGCTTCGATTATTAACAGCCCCGAAGATACAATTTTTATGTCTGATAACGCGAAACGAGGAAGCCCGACGGGGAATAACGTTTACACGCGAGAAATCGAAAGGTATTACTGTACTCGAGACCCTCCGATATTTTCGCCGTTTCTATTTCGTTCTACCCCCCATGGATAACCACCCTTGTGCGAGAAATCCACCTGAAGATCCGATACAGAAGATATTTGCACGCAATTTGAGGATATTTGCTGCGAGATACTCCCGAATTGCACCTTACCGGTCCATGGGGTGATCTGTTTCAAATCTTGGAAGTTTGAGCAAATACGTTTCTGTTGGGTTCGTTATAATCACCACTTCCTGTTTATATTTATAATGCTAAATATTATACAGAGTCTAGTTCGATTGGGAGTAAAGAAAACATTTTTGAGAAAATGAAACAATATATCTTTCTTGCAAAGAAAACCAGGGTGTTTTGGAACACTATGGAGACGTATACAAAATTCTAGAAATAATCATGATAACAATTTTTTATTCGAAAGTCTATTTTATGTGAAAGTGGTAAAACATAACCTTCAACATTCCCTTCACATTTTCATCTACAGTATGAGTATATCCATTTATAGAAAACATCTCGTATATTCACGAACACAATCAACATACATTTGACAATAGACTTACTCAAAACATCCTATACGAAGCTCACATGATCTAAACAAATACATTTCCCTGGCGTCGCATTCGACGCGCGTTTCTCGATCACGCGTCGCAGCCGTTTCATCGAAGTTCGGCTGGCGAAGGACATTTTGGCAAATTGACTAAGCTCGAAAGTCGAAAACTCTTTTTTCCCCCCTTTTAATCATCCCTCGTTGGTCCCTCTGTTACCACGTGGTGTCGGTTACGGCCGGGCTCGTCTGAGAGCCACGAAAGTCAAATCCAATCTCGGCCTTGGCGTAATTCGCTAAACCATTTAGACCAGGACTGGCGGGCCGAGTGCGTGTCCGTTTCCATTCTCCTCGTTTTCGAAATTTCCGTGGCACTCGGTTCGGAAGCGCGGTATCGGGGAAATCGTAGGTCGTGGGCACGAGGAGGGTGGAAGCACGGTCCTTTCGGTGGTCCACCGCACGCAAGACGGGGAACAACGATACCCCTTTGCTAATTCTACGGCCAATTATGTCCCAACGTCGCGTGGTTTTACTCTTGTCGGGATATGCTCCGGGGATTTCGTCTCTCACCCCTTTTAGGGGTTGCGTCGGAGACGTCGCTCGGATTGTTCTCCTATGCGCTCCGCCTTCTTCATGTTTCAGACTTTTTTCCCCTGTCGCTTGAATGGTTGGTCACCCTACCGACCGTGCACGTCATAGGTCGCCGCTTTTTGCCCTTTTCGCGGCAAAACAGAAGTAATAATAATAGTAACGATTCTCTACTAGGAATTCCTTAGTGTTCCGTCCTTGGTTACCTCGTGTCGCGTAAAACTTGTATACAGGGTGTCTCGCCTAACTCTTGTGTCTTGAATATCTCGCATGTTTTTTTTTTTGTGATAGGAAAAAGTGTCAAAGAAAAGCATTGTTTAATGATTTCGAAGGTACAGTCAGTCCTATAAATATTCAAACAAATAATCAAGTAAAGAAATAATGAAACAAATATTTCATTATTAATACGTACAAGTGTAAAATTCATGTACGTATTTATAATGAAAGATTTATTTGAAAATATCAAACCTATCATTTAATTTAGACAGATTTCTTTAATAGACATAAAAGGTATATGAATGATTATATGAATGATTATATGAATTCGAATAAAAACATAAATGAAAACTGCACTAATAAGTATGAAATAATTTTTAGTTCATTTATATGAATACTCACCAGGTACAATTGCCTAAAAGTATAAGAAAATGCACTAAAAAGTATGAAGTAATTTCTATTTAAACTGCATTATTACTCACTAGTTCTTGATGAGTTTAGTTAAATTATTAAATACAGCATATTAAATACAATGCAACCTTTTCAGAGACAAAATAAAACATTTTTAATTTCGGCTTAGGTCTGGATTAGTCTACATGGAAACACTGTCTCCTCCTCTGTCCTCCTCTTTACGAAATCGGTTAAATAAAAGTTAAACGACCCTTTGGATCTGAACTTAAAATCGCAGGCAGCGTTAATTTCGAATAACGAAAATTTCATTTTCCTGTCCAGCGTACAAATGCTTCGTTTCGCCGTAAATGGCCATTTTGAAAATTTCCGATTAAGAAGATCAAACCGAGTCCCTGAGCTAACTACAATGATAACGGCCGTTCGTGAGGATTCCTTTTACTGTCATTGCCGAGACTTTTTTCCAGATTTTTCGTTTCCCTTAAATCCTTTTATCTTTAATCCGACTGTCCCGCGTACGTGCTTCTGCGATTTCATTTGCAGCCCCTGACTGTATCAGCGTATACAGGGTGTGCCTCGATTCGCCTTGTCCCGCGAGTTAAACGTTTCGTCGAACGAGATGGCCATGGTCTGATAATACGTGGCATTGCAGGCACGAGGAACTCGTAAAATTAGAATTTGATTTCAGAGAATCGATAAGGCACTGTATTATTCGATAAGCATAACATCACCAGTGTTATGCTGATGAGTTTGTACATGCGACGACGAAAGAGCGTGAGGCACATGGTCGTTTTCTAATCGCATTTCAGCCTTTACAAATGATCAATTTAAATTATTTTAATTATTTGAAAAGAATATACAAGAGCAAAAGTGTCAAGTAACGAACTTAGGTTTATCAAAATTATTTCTCAAGTTAGAAATCCAATTGGTTAAATAAATGGTAAAACAAATAGCTGCTTGTTCGAGGCTGCAAAATGATCATATTTTATATTGTAGAGACTGTTTATAAGGATTCAATCAGAGCTGTCTGATTTTTGATACACCCTGTACAGAAGTGTGCGTGCACACAGACGGCGTCTGGCTTGTGAACGGTTCAAGGGTGGTTTAGGGGCTGAATGCACGAGGGGTTCGCCGTTCCGCGGATGCTCACAAACTGGCCGGAACTAAATACTGGAACAAAAGGCACGCCAGCGGCAGCGCGAATTAAAAATGTCTTCGAGCGATTGTATTCACGCTGGCACCCTGAATTATGACTCTCGAGGAGTTCCACCCGAAAGTATTTTCCAATCGAACCACCCCTATAATTATTTCATTATCGAACTCGATACGTAACTTTTGTAAAAGTAACAAACTACGATCGTATTTCGTGTGTATAATTATTTTAAGGCACGAGAGCAATAATTTTTGAATAGTGAATTACATAATTATTAGGTTAGATTCCCAATGAAGAAAAATTCATGCCGGATCGACAATTACAAATTGAATAAAAATTCTAATTTAAAGTGATGGTCTCAGAAATTAAATTAAAAATTCAATCTTAGAATGCTTGTAAATTTAAAATAATCGACTCAAAGTAATCGAAAATTTGACGATCTGTACATTTACTAGAAGAGAATGTTTTGCTTGATACAGTTGAAAAGGTAACGCGAACTTGTAAATATTTTATTGATTCTTTGATCGCGAAGCAGACACCGTTTGAACGGCCAAACCACGACCGAGAAATTTCATTACATTTTATGGTCTACATTCCTCGTGTCGTGTCGCAGAGTGTAAAAAGAGGAAAGAAGAAAATAGAGGGCTGACTTTACGCGCAGGGGTATGGTTCTTCCGGCGCGGTTAAAATACTGCAGACTCGCATGAAATATTTGTAATGCTTATTTTCACGACTTTCATGGTAGAATTAACGGGGTTACGAATTACTCCAAAATAATTTACGTTGATGTTTACAACATTTCAAGATTCAGTCATTTCATCTTTGCAGGGATGAATTACTTTGTTTGAAATAATTAAAATTTAAACGGATAGTCGATCCCATAAATACCCGTACCGTTTATATCTATTGAAGAAGTTTGACTGAATTAAATAATAGTTTTGATATTACCAAATGAATATCTACTACTTATAAATATGTGTATGAATAAACATAGAGGATACGAATATTTATGGAGCTGACTTTATATCTTTCAAGAATATTAATAAGAATATTAGCAATATGAAGGAATAGAATTTTCAATAAAACAAGTGAACGCATATAAAAGGCTTTTATGTTTGCAAAGATCAAAGGGTGCTGCAAACATGAGCGGCTTTGTATGTGTCCGTACATTCTTGGAGAGTAATTGCAACCTTAACGCAATTTTTTTATATCGATCGAAAGCTCGTATGTTCATGTAGAAAGTAATACATGAGTACTACATGATATCATAATTAATGTGATATTAATCTTTGTTAGTCTCCCATAAATTTTTTACTTAAATAAACGATGTAGTTGTTTTTCTTCCTTTCATAGGCACTCGACTTGTTCGATTATCGGGGACATTTTTATTAAATTCCGCCCTTCTGGCAGTTAGGATAAGGTCACCAAGGGTCGAGTACGGTCGATCGAAGTTACGGATAGAAAGTAAATAGACTTCCTGAAAAATCGAGCAATTCAACCTGTCCAGTTGGCCAGGAGGAGAGTGTTCGAAAAGACGTGGCATCCGTTACAGTCACTCAACAGAAGGCACAAAGTGCTTTCAATTTGTATCCTGACGTTTAGATTTACCCAGTGATCTTCCAACAGCTAGTTGGTTCTCAAACCCTACTTTGTGTCCAAATATTATTCTTTCTGTAGTAGTATTCGCTCACGAAACCTTAGCATTGATTTGTAATATTATACGCCATTTATTCGTCTTCTGTAAAAGAAATGAGATACAAAGCTAGAATAGATTCGTAGAATCTTTAGATTTAAGTTATTAGACACAGGGGGGTGTGAATAAATTTTAGAATATCGTTAAATGAATGATATGATATTTAAGGGTGTAATTAATGTGACTACACATTAAATTAAATGAAACTTAACAAACAATACGATATTTTTCATAGAAGATTAAGCATATCTCCTCAATATTTCTTCTTATTTCAAAGATATTATCGAACTCACGAAAAATCAGAATAAAAGTGTCCCTTCGCATCAAAAACAATTCCCTATCACCAAATAAAAATGCCGATACGATTCACGTACGCTATATATCTGCGAAACTTCAGATTTCTTGAAGCGTATCAATCGTCGAACTTCCTTCGACGAGCAGCTATCGTTGCCCGAAGAATTCTGGAACCGCGCAAAGCTTCTCGCCGGTCCACAATTTTCCGTTTCAGCGAGCCGACTGGCGAATCAATGCACTTTGTTCAGTTCGTTACGATCATCGTAGGAAAGAGATCTCAAGACGCCGGCGCAGACGAGCCAGGCTTGTTGCGTCTTCCGAGATCAAGAGTTGCCACCCTCGAAAGAACAAGCGAAGTCGTGAGGCGGGTTTTATTTCGCGGCTTAACGCGCTCGCCATGAACATCGCGGCGCAAAAAGGAAGGCGGCTTCGATCTGAGGGTGGCTTATCCGAAGGGTAGGCCATTTCTCTCCGTTTTTTTTTTTCTTCCTTTTCCACGGTTCGATGTTGGTACGCTGACGAATTTGCATGAGGTTGCTCGCACGGTCACGAATGGTTGCGTGCCGCGACTGATAAGTTCGGCTTAAGCGAACGCTTTGCTTAGGGCGCGTTTTTACTTACAGGTGCGACGTACAGACGCGCGGACGTAGAAGGGAGAGGCGCTCGGAGTTTTAAAATACGCGTCCGCTACATTGATCTGATAACGAAACTTGAGCGATACGATGGTCGATGATTTATTCCTGGACTACGCGTTAATATTAGGTTCGTTAATCTATGTATACAAAATGTACGCGCGTGGAAATTTGTGTTATTGAGTTTGGTAGGCATTGGTTGGGACTGGTGGAAATTAATTAACTTCCTTCGTTTATATCAACAATATTGCATCAATTAATTACACTTTTATGTATAATTTTATTTTTCTGATTATATTCTGTGAATCGATTATACCTCTATGTACATCTTGATGGTATGTTATACAGTATAACAGTCAGTCATGACATACAGTCAGTCCCATGAGTATTCGTAACTTCTATTCTTATTGAAGAAATTTGTCAATGAAGTGAGTCAATTAAATGAATGCTTCATGATTCCAAGTGTAAGTATAAATATATATATATATATATGTGTGTGAAGTTTATTTATGTATATATTTATAATGGAAAATTGATTTGGAAACATGAAGCCTCTTATGGGAATACTTATGGGACTGGCTGTAATACTTTTAAAAATTAACAACTTATTGTACGTATTTGGCTTGAATCCTGAAATTTTGTATCACGATGTCAAATAAGATAGTTAACACATAAAAAAAGAGAAAAAAGGAAGGGCCGTCCTCAATATGTTAATTGTCTTCATACATATTTGAGAAAGAGTATAAATTAATTATTAATGTCACGATATACGACTCGAATAGTTCGATACAAACTTCTGACGCGCACTCCAAAGTGTAATACTATTTGTCAAGGTTAAAGGCCGTGAAAGAAAAAGTAGGGGATATTTATTTAGGGTAAGTTTCCAAAGGTTGGCCGTACTTTAGTATACGCACATTTGACACCCCCCTGGCGCCATTTTTCTTTCCACTAGCCCTCCTTCTATCACTCTATTTTCCCTCTTTCGTTCTATCCTACTTTTTTTTCATCAACACATTTGCTATTTCAATCGCATTTTCTCCGTCCCTTATCCCTTCTATTTTGCATCGTTTTTCTCTTACATCATGTTCCCGTTTTTTAGTCTACTCTCTCTTGCTCTTTCTGTTTTTAGTATGGTTTAAATCTTAATTCTGCTTCTTTCACCTTTTTTAACTATTGTTACTTCGGCAATGGGCCACACCTCCAGCGTTAAAAATAAATCAAATGAATCATTAAGAGTAAATTGTTACGATCCAACAGATTCCGGAGTAGAGTGATCCATCTACCAGGAATAATCCACCACTCGCTTAAATTATTCCTTCGATGGCTTTTAACGTGGGAGAAGATTTTCTGCTTTTAAGCTCGCGTCTGCTATCGTTCCTTCCGCAGAATTACGCTTGAAAGTATGTACGCGTGCTTTTCGCTTAAATTCTATTTATATTTAACGATGTCAAACATTTAAGGTTTATAATCAAAGCCACCTATCGAATACAAGCAAAATATTTTCTTAATGATAAATGAGAAGAAACAAACGTGTGAAACGTTTTAGTTTCATTTAATTACTTAAATTTTTTTGAAATAAAAATTAGCAGAACATACGTCATGCTATCTGCATTTGTAGAAATTTCTTTTACCGAGAAAAAATATTTTAGACCCAAAAGAAAAAAAGGATTCTCAGGTCAATATTTCCTTATAAGGCATTTCTCTTCGTTTTTGTGCCGCAGTGTGAAAAATATCATTCGGTTGAAGGTAGAATACATTTTCCTTGCCGTTTCCTTCTCATTTGTTCCAAGAGATGTTCGTTCGAATTTCAAGGCTGTCGGGTGGAAAGAAAGTTGTCGCGCACCGACACGAGCATCAAGGCTGTGACAGCCAAATTAAAATCAACCGATTCCCCTGACGAACTAAAATTGGTCCCTGACAGAACCTAATACGGTTTCGAGGTATCGACGCATCATCTCTACGTGCTCCAGCCGATGGATTTTTATTGTTTCCTTTCTGGGCTGGTTCGTTCACTTGTCAGCTACCTATTCGGGGGAAAAAATGGGAACGAAATTTTAATTAGAAAACTGTCACTAGGGAAACGAATAGGTTTCCATTCTATAGCGTGGGAACCGACACGAGTAATCTAAGGCGCTCGTATATTCATCTTTTTCGTTTAATAGTTTTTTGTATCGCCTATTGCAAGTTCGTATTTTTATGGCTACTTTATTTTCTACGAACACGATCCTTATTTTATCTACAGTCAGTGTAATAATAAGTATTCGTACAGGAACCATTTATTTTAAATGGGCTTTACACTGACTGTATATAAAATTAATCCTCGACTACTTTCCTTTCTTTTTTCTCTCTTTGAACAATTCCAACCATTGGTTTAAATTTTTCTTTTCTCTTTTTCTCGTTCTACATTACTGTATAATATTTTTATTGCATCGTTAATGAGATAAGATTACCAATAATATATGAGTATGTTTAATCTTTGAAGCACATTGTGTATTAT
>NC_071979.1:4892151-4901759 GCF_026283585.1 Hylaeus volcanicus
ATGTTATCTTTCTTTGTGTTGAGAACGTTGAATAATAAATTATTCGTGTCGATCCAAATTAGTCCAATCAATCAGCTCGTGAGTCATCGTCAGTTATATAATTACGTGGAAGCTTCTTGCAAAACGTATACATCCGACTTGGACCCTCTTCCACGGTCTAAGATCCATGATCTCAGACTATCGGGCTTAGGACCTTGAGACAATGGACCGGTGCTGGTCTTTTATTGAATTCTTTCCTTTTACCAGTCGGCAGTTCGAGCAGCACTCCGGCTGTATATGTAAATGTAGCTTAGGGGACGTAATCCCATGGGCGAGGGAGGCTATGGAGAACTGCAGTAAGCGATATTCCGTCATTGGCGGGCGCACCCTTATCTCCGCTGTACACGCTCCTATATCACCCTTCGATCGCGAAAATAGAATCCCAAAATCACGAAATTAATGATGTCGGCCGCGCAACTACGGAGACTTACGAAAAAATCCTAGTAAATTGGGGTCATTATCCTCGAGCATTAGGTGAGGATACTGCGCATCGGCCGTAGCAATTAACAACAGAACTTCATTTCGCCGCACTTTGGCGTGGAGTAGCTTGGATCGATTCGTTAAAATTGATACTGCGATCGAAGGCGATGCCTAGAAATATTCTATTTGAGTTTTTCATCGTGTGTAGGTTTTACAATTTTTTAATTGAATATCTTTGTTAAGATTGATCTCGAAGATTTTTGCGAAATTTCGTAATCTTCTACGTGAAAAATATATTTAATATTTTCATCTTGGATAGAGAATTTTGTTTAAACTTGTTTAATCGCGTGAGATTCAAATGTCTCTTTTTATGAATTAAGAGGGATATTTTTAACTTAAGTAACGAAGAAGGAAATGTACTACAATGTTTGTAAAATAATAGAATTAAGATAGGAATATATTCAGACTATATTTCTTCTTATGATCAGGGGATACTTTAAATTTAAGTAACGAAGAAGCAAATGTACTACAATGTTTGTAAAATAATAGGATTGAGATACAAATATATTCGGACTACATTTCTTCGTACATTTAGACATTTCCTTCAGGCGTACTTGAGTGACATATTATTGATAAATAAAATAATCATTAGTTGGTGGTACACAAGAAATTCGTATAATTTGAATTACAAAAATTGTATGATCGAAGCAGCATGTATGAAATATTATCAAAGTTCCTTGATCGAATATTTAAAACTTGGTTAAACAAATATCCTGAATCTACCCGCGGATAATAAATGTTGTGCTTTCGGAGCACAAAGCCTGACACGCGATGCGAAATTGCTCTCTTAAACGAGGTTCTCAGGAATTAATGCGACCCTTCGGGAGAAATGAAAGAAGGAACGCCAATTCGGCGCTAATCCGCGAAAGCCTTGTAAGATTCGAACACCGGTGATTCAGAGAGCCCTTCGACGGACCAGTAAATAGTATGTACGGCACGTTATGTATTACATGGGGGCATGTACGCGTGGCATAAATCTGCTATATTCGAGGGCCTCCTTTCTTTGACAAGATTATCGGCGCGCGCCAAAGATGGGGCGCCATTGCAAGAAAGAGGTCACGTGGCCTGGCACGAACGCTCGAGAACATTCGAGGCTTTCTTACAAATTAATCTAACTCGTCCCCATCAATCGCGCTTTGATCCAGTTACTAATTCTTCCTGGTAGCTCGAGCGAGTCCTCGTATATTTTCGAAGAAAGTAATTGGAATTACGTCGAAGGAACGATGTCTACCGTGCATATACTTTTCTTTTATATCGGAGCGACTATGCTAGTCCTGTTAAGTTTCCTTGTTAGTCTAGATTTTGTCTTTATAGTTTGGTGTCTTTGAAGAATTTCATCGTGTTTTGCGTGGGGTCCTTTGAGACCGAGTGCTGCATTTGGTTCCGTGCCTTTTCTTCGTCTGTGATGATCGAGCTTTCTGCTCTCGTAATGTGGTGGGTCGTCGAAAGTTGGTTATCGCAATTGGTGCAGCGAGGCAGTTCTTCTTTGTGAGGATGTAGTCGTGTGTGATTTTTAACCGACTTCGAAAAGGAGGAGGTTACTCAATTCGACATGTATATATATATTTCTTTTTTCTTTTTTTGTGTGACCAGTATCAAAACGAGATATTATAGTCCTTTCCTTCCTGTGGTGATCATGTGGACATTAATAGAAATTCTGAAAATCTATATCTTTTTGATAAGTTCCAGATTATATTTCATTCCTCTCTTATTTTTGTCTTTGCTTATACTTTATATATTTATCAATGTAATAGTTTGAAATTTCGTTGTTGAGTTATCGCGACATCCTCTACGGAACTTGAATCCATCGTGTATCCGGCGCGAGTATTTGTAGCATGTTCAGAAGCATTACCTTTGACATTTGAGAAACTGTTTATTATTAAACCTACGTAGAATATTTTATGGGTATTGTCAGCATATTACGGACTTCCAGTGATTGAATCGTAAATCAATCGTAATCGTAATTCCGATCAAATCGTAACTTTGTATAAAATAACGACACATACAAGTTTGAATATATAAAGTGAAATAAATTAATCAAAATATTGCAAAGAGGAGAGATTCTTTGAAGTTCGGAGGAAGCATTCGCATTATTTATAACCCTTGGGGCTTGGGCGCAGCAGTACGCTGAAGTGGAAAATGTTTTTGGCGCGCTTCGACCTGACCTCGACACGTTTAGACATCCTTTGCTTTTTGTCTCGGTGCTAAGAGTGTAAGCGAACGCGTGAAACGCGGTGAAACTGACGTGTAGTGTCGTCATCTTTCACCGAACATGCTCGGTGTTTTAACTTACACGTGTTTTACTCCCTTTGATAGTTGCCCATTCTGCTACCCTTACACTCTCCACTATTATTATTTTATTTTTTTATTTTGTTATTTTACTTTAAAGATGTGTAGGTATTATATATTTAGTTTGATCCTTAAACGCCGTGAGGTCCAAATTTCATACCGGATTTTTAAATCGAATTATACACTTGCAACATGATTTATTTTTAATATTTGACTCTATGTATTGCACGATGCTCTTTTGAACAAAAGTTAAAAAAAATTTACGTCAGCTATAAAAATTGCCCAACTAATAAATACATTGATATTTTTTTAAATTTAATTTGGAAAATCAGGGTTCCAAGGGTTAAACGAATAATCAAAAGATTAATTTATTCTGTTTAGAAGCTAGAAGATTCTGATGGCTTAATAAATATTCCTGATATAATTTCTTACATCTTAAAATTGCATCGCTGACTGTAAACGTGCCAAGGTTACAAGGATGAACCTCATAAAACAGAGCTTCCTTTCGTGAAAGAAAAGTTCAGCTCGTGTGACACTTGCATTATTATACTTCATTTCCTCTAATTAACCGAGACGACGGGTAGCCTGAGGAGTACCTCGGTCGAATTAAGCGGCGGTGCCACCTCTCGAAAACCCTGATCGCCTGCACCTGTGTCTCCTTTGTGAACGTGACAATTCTGGAGCCCTCAAGTGATGTTCATGGGACATCATGATCCGTAGGGTCGGTTTAATGGGTGTCCCGGCGGAGCGGTCACGTGGCCTGTACATACATATATCTCTATATAAGCGCGGTTACCTACACCGTATGGGGTGACATGCCATTAATAGCATAGTGAATGGTCGAGTGACGTCACAGTGAATGCTTTGCAGGAAGGCTTTAGAATCGACTTAATTATAAAGCGTTGTCTCGATGGGGAAAAATATCCTTCGAATAATAGGACAGGAAGACCCTTTTATCTAGAAAGACACTCTTTGTCCAATAGAACACACTTCTATGGGCGAATTTTATATGGGGTGTTTTCTCTACAAAGAGAGCCATCTCTTGGTAAGCAGGATTCATCTGTAGTACAATAATAGTTTCCATTATAATTCATCACTTTCTGAACCAAATGCATTTGATCTAAATCGATGTTGCACATCTCTTAAAACGTGGAGAATAGGTACATCAACCTGACGAAGTGCACCACTCGAAGAAAATTCAGAAACTTCTGAGACAGATCGTGCATAGTAACGTAGAAGTTGTTAGTTGTTGCTAGTTGTTTCCTAAGAGTAGGATCTTTTTAAATAAGTTAGTGATTAAAGTGTTAACCCTTTGCACTCGAGGCCTTTTTCTCTGGCATTTACCAGCAACTCGAGATACTTTCTTAGCATTCTATTGCCACGAACACTAAGCTTAACACGTTGACTGCAGAGGACGCACGGTGTGCGTTCTGTAATTCTCGCCACAGCGACGGCGGTTTCATCCTTTCTTCCTTGTAGAACGCTCCCCACCCTTGAATTTTCGATGTTTCGACTTGAAACTTGCTATACGGGCTCATCATTAGTCCGTCTGTTTACCTTCTCGGCCGTTTCAGTCTTGGAACAGAAAAATTGTGTTTCCCGCCGTCTTGCTCCTCAATCTCTATTGTTGCTACCTGTCGTTCCTTCCGTTTCTTCCGCCGCGTGGTAGCAACCACGAATTCGAACGTCGCAGTCAATGTGTTAAACAGACTTTGAAAATCTCAAACTAATTTGAGATTCGAGAGTCGGGTCACCTTTACTTCACTTCCAATCATTTTATTTATGAAACTTCGAGTTCTAAAGAAACGAAACCTAAACAAACATCATTGCTGGTTGATTTACTGCGTGAAATCTGGCGGTAACCGATAGCCACCTCTCGAGCGCCAAGTATTAATTAGGTTGATTGTCCATCTTCCAAGGTGCTCATCGGACAAGTAGAGCCACGTCGCTTCGGAAAGCTTTCTATAAAGCCAAACGGGGGACCCCCGAAAGGGAGTAAACGGCATAAAACAGCAGAGAGGGTGACCGAGGGTAGACAGAGCGCGCGGTAGCTGTCCCTGTGGGATGGTCACGTGGCCTATATACCATGGGAGGCCGTAGGGGTTCGTCGTGCACGGCAATGGGCACCACATGACGGTGTCCCATAAATAGTCGGCTGGACGCTGGAATTTCCATTATATCGCGTTCCCGTGCGTAGTCTCCATAAACAATATCATCGAACTCCGCGGCGAAATGGCGTTCCCCATTAGGTGCTCGCCTGCAATATTTATTACGGACACGGTCATTGTGATACGCGGGATTTATAGGGGCTTTGTGGCGAAAATCTGCAGGTCGACCTGACCGGGGACGGCTTGAATGAAAACAGAATCGGTGAGGGCAGGGGGTGAGACTTGGAAAATAGTTGAACAATTCCGGCTGTTCGGTGTTCGGTCGGTTTCAACGTTGTAGAATACTCGATCTTCGAGTTTACTCTCGCATTCCAGCAATGCGCTGCACTCGATATTTCACGTCGAGTTGGCGCATCGATGCTCGTTGCTGCAGGGGTAGTTGCAGCGATAGTTGTAATTGCGTTTCATTAACTGGGCGAACGGAGTGCGCGTAATTGGGCGGTATATTTCAAAGTCGAACCGAAAACGTGTAATATTGGACGAAGTTTTTAGGAGTGTTCGATGTGAGAGGCGTTTCTGGATCACCGGGATAATTTGGAATTTTTAGAACGATTACGGGAATAATATAATCCAAGAAGTTTGTTATGTTCTTAAGTAAAGAAGATAGAATAATAAAAATTCTGTGAAATAAAAATTATATAAAGTTCTGTCGTAGATGTAACATTTCTCGATTAGGCTCTTATTAATTGGAATTGAATTTTTCGCGTGTGTAAATATAGTTTAACTGAATTATCAAATATTCCGTGGACGATGTTTCGTTTATTTACCGAAGTAAATCATTTATAAGAGTTTCATCATCAATTCGCATGATGGGCAATGTTCCATGGGCAGAAGCACAGTGAAATGTTCCAAGATGCCATTCCGACCGCAGGTGTTGATGCTCTGGCTCAGTTGGTTGTTACTCGAATATTTCATGAGCTCAACGAGTAAGTACTGCGTCACCCTCCTTGAATGATTCATTCTATAAGGGTGGTCTTTATAGCTACGCTCTAAAATTGTGGTTTCTAAATTACTACGCAGATACTGTATTTTCATTTACATTTTTTTTTAAATATTGTACATACTACACACTTGTGGCTCCGAAATTAATACTGTAATTTTATTTATTATATTCTTATAATACTTTGGGTTTATCGTCTGGTTTAGCAATGGTATTTTTTAATAGTCTTTACAAGTTATAATATTTTCTTGCTACTATTCTTTTTTAATAAATATATATATATAATAAGGATAAAGTATTTCTAATAAACAAATGGATTTAAAAGTAACAGGAATAATAGTTAAAACAATCAATAATTAATATAAGTCATATTTATTAATATTATATAAATTATATATTTTTCTTCTTGCATTTAAGTTTACTTCACCTTCGATAAAATTCTGATTGATTACTTAAAATGATACAGCTTGGAAGGACTACATATTTATACATTATATATTTTTCTCCTTGCACTTAAGTTTACTTTGATAAAATTTTAATTAATTCCTTAAAATGATACACTTCGTTAAGACGACATTTTACTGAAACAAATTTGTACGTAGGAGCAATCGTTCCAATCGTTGCTTGAATAGATTATAACCCAATCTAGGTAACAACATTATTCTGTGCGACGCACGTAAATTACATATAAGCGAATTATAGGGAAACGTCCTGTCACAGGACGCGGTCTGGCATGAAAGTTTATGGTTTGTTTAACAGTTCCCATGATCCACCAACCGAATTTCCTCTTGATTAATGTATGCTCCCAGTTTGGATTTAAGCTCCTTTAAGATCGGCAAGGGCAGACTCCTCTCTCGGGACCAAATCATAGCGAACTTGTACTCCGGTTGGTGAAGCGTCGTACCCTCTGAACAAACTGCCATAGCGAGGACGCTTCTGTAGTTTGCGTAGACTATGATGTGCCTGAAAGGTCCTGGGAATATAAAATTCGGGAGTTAGTAAACTTCGTGCTCTCCCCAGTTATTGACCCGCAGTCGGCGTGAGTTCGTCCCTTTTTTGGGAAGATAAGGAAGATCATTGATCCCTCTAGCGTAATAAAGCATAGCAGGAACTTTTATCGATGTAAACATTTGCCTTCTCGTATAAGGAGGAACATAAAAATATTAGTTTTATATATTCTGAACTTAAGCATTGCAAATGTTTAGGTTATATAGGTATGTTGATGGCAATTGGCGCCTAGATTAAATTGTTATTTATTGACTTTATGGGAAACTGTTTAGACGAGGCACTTTATTCTTTCCGATGTCTCGTATTTCTCGAAATGCCAGAATGATTTTGATTCTTTTAAATGTTGCCAAGATTTTCTTAATACCGAGCTATCGTCGACTTAAATATGAATTGAATATCTTCTAGTTAAGTGATTTTCATCTTTGTATAAAATGGGTTATTTATTTCTATTGTGGTGGTGGTTCCCTGTGGAGGGAGACCGAGAGAGGGGAGAAAAGGAAGGGAACGTTTCGTCCTGGGCCTGTTACAGGTCCAAATTAGAATTGACTATTTGCTAGGAATTCTATTCTCTTTATGTTTCTCCTTTGATATAATTCATTGAAGTTGAACTTTGAAATTTCCAAAATACAAGCCATAAGAATGGTAAAATTGTTTTTCTAGATAAGCTCTACCAAATACAATATTTGCACTTGCCTAGTTTTCGTTGCGATCCGTGGAGCTGCCACGTTCCAACAACTTTATTTCCTTTGACGCTCCCATCAACGTAGAAAGTGATTGGAATATTCTTCTTGTGACTGACAGCTGTGTACTGTATTTTGAATGTATCCGTTGACGTCCTTTTCGCTAAAAATCTACCACACCTGCTCAAACTCTGGTTTATCGGGGTGCCAGCTATGAAGAACCATTGTCCTGAAAACTAAAGTTCAATTCATTATGATTTATTTGAATTGCAAGTATATTGGAAGTATATAACTTCCAAACCTTGCTTTCACCTTGTTTTAAAAAGTTCGACCACTGTTCTAGTTTACAGAATTTCATGTCACAACGAAACAGATTCGGCTGTATTTTACATGGTAACTCGCCTCTCCCATCGATGCGTATAAATTCGAATTAGGATCGTGCGTATGCGCGTGACTTTGGAAATTAACGTTTACGATTGCGCGTAGCGATCCAATATTGACAACCTACGATGCAGGCGTGCAAACGATGCGTTCAACCAGCGCCTACGAATTTACGCGTGTCAGCATAACTGCATCAGGTTCGCAGATATCGCGTAACAGACAACATCGCGTTTCCATTCGGCGCTATTCAAATCAACGAGTCTCCCGAATCATTACGAGTACGAAACACCGTATGTGTTTGCAGACTTAGACTAGCGTCGTGCTCATCGAGGCAATTTAGAGGATCGTGTACTTCGAACGAGATAAACAATACTTTGAAACTTGTATCACGCTATGGAAATCAGAGACACTGGAGAAATTCTGTCGTATTAATCGTAGCTATATACTTAAGAAAATGTTCCCTTCGTTTGTAACTTCCTTTGTAAATTTAATATAAAATGTTCCATTGCTGTAGACTTTTAACCCTTTGCACTCGTGGCCTTTTTTTCTGGTATCTGTCAGCAACTCGAGATGCATTCTCGACAATAGAGAATGTTCTAATTCTATTGTCACGAATGCCAAGGTTAAATCGACTTCTGGAATGAGATCTCTAATTTGAGATTGGAAAATCACGACACCCTTGCCTTAACGAAAATCATTTTATTGACACTTCGAGTTCCAAAGAAATGAAACCTAAAGGAAATCTAGCGGTGACTGAGAGTCACCTCTCGAGTGCAAAGGGTTAAAAACCTTTACTATCAGTGATTGGAATTGGAATCTAATATTCAACAGTATCGGTGTTTATCTATGCGAAAATTAATATCGAATTATGTATCACCGACGTCGTCCTACCTCGTTCAAGTCCAACGGCTGTCCGATATCCGGGGAACAGGCTCCGCAGCAGAATATCAAACACGCTGTGCAAATCAGCGCCGGAAGTAGCCAGCACACGCGCAACATTTTCTGTTCGGCACTGAAACGATCCGCTCGACGCTCCCGTGACGTTGTGTTTTCGCTTGTTCGATGTTGCGGACTGTTGGGAATATTGAAACCGTAAACGGTGATTCCGACGGGATTCCAGTTCGTTATCTACGACGCATTACTCACTGGGGTTTGTCGATGTGGAGGTCGACGGTGGCAGGCGCGAACACGTATCGACAGTCTGTAAACGCGTACTCGTGCTTAAATACCCGTACACGTGCTGTTTACCCGACTCGTATTTATGCGCCCGATTGTGCGCTAAATCTATAAACCACATTTGTCTCCATTCGCTCGCGGGGTTCTTGAGAATTACGTTGTTTGCGATGACGGAGTATACGATGAGAATTTTGGATAGGGGAAAGCTGGGTGACGTCACCGTACACACAATAAGGATAATGGGAGTCCATACTTAGACTGTATTATAGTCGAAATCCCATTGTCTTTGGTGATTTTGTGTGTTCTATATTTTTAACCCTTAGATGCCTGATTTTCCAAATTAAATTTAGGAAAATATCAATGTATTTATTATATGAACAATTGTGACAGCTGACGTTTGTTTTTTTAACTTTTGTTCGAAAGAACATTATGCAACACATACAGCCA
>NC_071979.1:4901769-4914230 GCF_026283585.1 Hylaeus volcanicus
TTTTTTTAACTTTTGTTCGAAAGAACATTATGCAACACATACAGCCAAATATTACAAATAATTCAATTGCAGGTGTACAATTCGATTTTAAAGTCCGGTGTCAAATTTAGAAATTTAGAGCATTTAAGGGATAAAGTATTTTTATTTGCAATTATTTCAACTGATCTATTATAATAATTGTATATATTTTAACATTTGAATAATACTATTAGTGTTAATTATTTCAATTCATTTTCTTAAAAAATACAATCGAATTCTGTTATATCAATTATTTATTAAGCTCTGCAATATTTGTAATTTTACATAGGACAACGAGTACTCGTCCTAGAGAGAATTTTGCAGACCTAGACTACACTGCTAACTGCATAAATTCCAGCGTTTAGGTGCTGCGTTAAAAACGGTCCCCTGCCTTCGTTTAAAACGTCATTCTTCGCAGCGACTCCGAGACCCTAAATCAGACCTCGCGAAACTCGTTGAATTAATCTCTTAATCTCCGTTCGCAAAATGATTCCGCAAGATCTTCAGCGATCTTTCCTCTTTGTTTATCGAGCATCGTGTAAACCGCGTTTACGGAAGTTCAAATAACTGTTTAGATCTGGGAGAAAGTTATAACGGCAACTGCATCGAACCGCGGGACGATAATACGGATTTACGACGCGTACAATCGACGATCGACTATGGCTTTAGCGTTAGTTCATCGTCAATTTGGTCCTGATAAGTGTTTATCTAGCCCGACAACCAGGATACCGTGGCGAAACTATCGGACGGAGCTCCTCTAAGAATAATAGTGGCAGCGCTCGCGATATTTACGCCGATAGCTACGCCAGCATTAGCTGTTTGCCTAACTTGGGACATTAGTTGCTTCGCTTCTTGCCAGCTCGCGATTATCTATGACTCGAAGAATGGATGAGTAATTATGTAGCCAGGAAGTTGACACTGCAGATATTGTACAAATTTTAAATACAAAATTTAATTGTTTTAAAATTAAATAATAGTTCCGGTTGAAGGATCATCGAAGAATGCGCTCTCGCATATCTGTTACGGTTGTGGGTCGCGGATCGCGGCTCGATGCTGAAGAAGAGTGGGGCAAGGCTAAACAATAACCGCGTGACGGTCGATTCGAATTTAACTGTTGTCAGAAATTAATTTTTAGTTATTCGAATCGATAGATATTAAAATATTGACAAATTTCTCACGATTAATGTCTCGAATGAATGCTTATTCTGAACCGTGATTGTTACTAATATTTAATAGAAGACTGAATAAAGAATGTCTACATGGCACATTAATATTACAGAAAAATACGATCTAAATATGATTAAAATTCGGAGTCTAAAACGAAGACACTGTTATCGAAATTAAAAATACCCTGTCAATGATCTGCATAGAGTCTCGTTGCATTTATATTTATGTTATTACATTTCTGAAGATAGAGCTCAAACATTCCCCAAAAATTCAAGTCGTAATCATTCCAAATTACTATATGTAGAATTAAACCATTGCTTGCATCGCCTGCCCAACAATCTTTTCGCTCAACTACCGATACTTTATTTCAATTATTACACCTAATGTTCGAAAAAATAATAGATGACGCATTTCGCAGGTTCTAAACTACCCTTAAAACTGTCGCAGGAAATGATATAGGATTACAAGAATCGATTTCCACATTCCGCTGAGCTTAATCTCGACATTGGAGGATTCCCGTGTTCTTGAAGTTTATTGAATCGTTTTGTCGGTCTTTTGTTTTCGGCACGCGATCTTTCTTCGAGGGGCTGTTCGAGCGGACAGCGTTACGGTCCAGTTTAATTTATCTGCCGTCATTATTACGTCGTGATTAAACCGGCCGACTCGATTGTCCCGGCGATTCTACTCCGGGTGGGTGGGTGGGTGGGGGGGGGGGATGGTCTGACTTTCGGTTTAATTAAAAAAACGTGATCACTGTTTTCGGAAGTCCCCTGGTTTATCTCCCTTTCCCGCTCGCGCTCTTCATCTCCGTGAAACCCCTTTGGTGGTTTCCGGATATTTCCTGCAATCAACTGGAAATGTTTTCCTATTCTCGCCAATTTGTTTTCGCTCGTCGAACGCTCTTAAATTAAGGAAGAAATGCTCGTGGATGGCGCGAACATTGCGGTAAGATTGAAACTCGGAATACGAGAGGTACTACGGTGGTTTTTCTTTCTTTTTCTTTTTTTGTGGTGGGATATTCAGAGATAAATGTAACAGTTAGAAATTAAGATTACTGTATAAATTTCGTGTACACTGTTTGCTGAATTCTTATTTGCGTAAAGGTGGAAAATATATCGCTGTACGTTGATTTTATTCTATTATACGAATTTGTTCATCTCCCGTGAACCGTTCCACACAAACATGCGATATTTTGGGAACGAGACGCGTGTAAAAGTAGATAGGTTCGTTCTCCAGTCGGAAGATACATTTTCGCAGTAAAGTCGACGAGGTCTCTAACAAGGTGACCGCAATCTAGCCGTTACAGCACCCAATTAGCGATGACCCGAACCAGCTCAATTCCAGTGGCCCTTAAAACTATGAAATTAGTTCTCTCGGACGGAGCGTGCCTGTTTCCCTCGAATCGCCTTTCTCTCCGTCTTTCCACGGAAACGTCTCGAAGTCAGAATCAAAGATGCCGAAGGTGCGTTAACGCAACATGTTCGGTCAGCCAGTTATTTTATAATTTGAGATAGATGATTACCAAAGTTGCACAGTAGCGTTTAAATTCTTTAACTTTATGTTATTTGAATAAGGATCGGTGATTGTTAAACAAACATGCTTAAGGGTTGAAGTCGTAAACAATTACGTTTAAAATCATGCACATTGTTACCAAAAAGGGACAACTCGTACATGTACGCTGTGGATCGATATCCCATCAGCACAATTCGCTCACTTTTTGTCGTTTAACGAGACGTGTAACGAGCAGAAGAAAAACTCTCACAATCAGTATAGATATATACGTACACCAAAGCACAGGAACTGCGAAACCAGTTTTGCCCTCAGCTACGGTACAAAGGGATTCCGGGATGAAAAGAGTCGCTGTTAAAACGATCGTCTCTAGGGGCTGAGTTGTCCGAAGCACGAAACTTTTCCCAACAGTAACAGCGGCGCGCTCTGGAAATTTTGCGGTACAATGAAGTCAGGGAAAGTCGGAGAAAGCGCGGGCCACAGAGAGAACACGGATGCCGTGATTAATGTACACGGTGGTTCTGCGTAATTACTTAATTAAATTCATATATCACGCGGTATTACACGACGAACGCTGCGATTCCGCCCTTTGTAACGACCCTCTTGATGCGTACGGTCTATCTCGATGGCATCCCCTTCGAAACGGTTAGTACGGTCCGACTCCTGACTCATTGATATTGGCCCAAGTTTCTAATAGACGAGCATACCAATAACTGATATCGCGGCCTCAGGGCGAATGGGATCGTCTCCTATTATCCAGCTGTGAGTTATCTAACTATCCTGCACGCACATGGATATTGCTGCAAACTTTCTTAACCCCTTCCTGACCACCCTTAGATACAATAACTCTTTTTTTCGATGTCAGTCTATTTTTTTGCAAATTTAATAAGATTTCGACAGAAATTTACAGAAACGTCATAGTACTCTTTCTCACGGAGAAAATAATTAATTAAGCAAAGGAGTATTTTCCATCAATATTAATCGGAACATTTATTATGTCTCTGTGTTATCGTGCAATAATCGAAGTTGCTACTATCCACATTCCACAGTAGTACAAATAGATATAGTCAATCCCATGAATATTCGTACTTTCTCTGTCTATTGAAGAAGTTTGACTAAATTAAATAATAGTTTCGATATTACCAAATGAATTTTTCATTACAGATACGTACATCTATAATCTCATACATGAATATATTTTTATATAATTATAATAATTTAAACAAACATCATCAATAAACAGAGGGTACGAATACTTATGGGACTGATTGTATATCTTTCAGAAATATTTGCGATATGCAATTTTTATTTAATATCGTACCCAGCAATATTCTATCAATATGAAGGAATAGAATTTTCAATGAAACAAAGTAAATGCATATAAAAGAATCTTACATTAACATAGTAATCCAAACATACGTTTGGAAACGTCAAACCTACCATTTAATTTAAACAAATTTCTTCAATAGACATAGAAGGTAGAATATTTATGGGACTATATATGCCAAACTGTAAGAATCCCCTAAAATGATTGAGAAACATCTTCAACTATGCTCTAGCAACATTTCGAAGAGTTCTGTCTTCTCTCAGAGTTCTCTATCAGCTCTGTAAAATTTGTCAGAACGTTTCCAGAGCACACGTTGCACATCACGAGTCAATCGCACTTAACGCTCCCGCGGTTTGGACCGTTTCGGTCAGAAACTTAGACGATATTGGGTACACGCACACCGTCTTCCGCGCCCAGTAATACCCTCGAGGCATTTGAATCAATTACTGCCTCGGGGTCCTTAGGCGCCCCTATCCCGCATAACAAACGGGGAGTCCGGCGTAAAGTGAATTAATTAAGTGTCCGTAGATACGAAACGACGACCAGCGTCGGACCACAGGCTCCGCCGTATCCGCGGACGTATAACCGACGGTCCGTCCTGCGACGATGCCAGGCGTCCCTCTGACCGTCAGTCGCGACGATCGGTTGATTGTACCGCTTAATCGTTAGCGAGGAACCCCGTACTCAAATTGCTTCGTCGATAACGTTGTTATCGTCGAGGACGCGATTATCCTTGGCACGCTCACGCGAGCTCGCTGAACATGCCCTCAGGGACGCGACCGGGAGGGATCGAATCCAATCTGTCTCTGGATTCTCATGGCGTCGGTGTTTTTCGGTGGTGCGTCACGTACGGGGAATAAGTACGACGCGATCCAGGAATGGTTCGGCGAGCAGATTAGCTAGAGGTGGCGCTCGCTTTAACGAGGTCTGATGGGAAACCTGATCGTTTTGAGCAAGGATGGAAAAACTGCTGATGGGTGTGTTTGGTAAGGTTTGGCTGGAAAAGATGAGTACAGACATTGATTCAGGATGGAGTGCGTGTTTAAGAAAAATTGAAGTTTAAAAAGCTGCTGATGGCATGAGGAACGTATTCAAAGGCAATTTTGTTTGAAATTGCTGATAAGGAGATATAGGTGTGTTTGATAAGGTTTGGCTGGAAAAGATGAGTACAGTGATTGATTCAGGATGGAGTGCGTTTTTAAGAAAAATTAAAGTTTAAGAAGCTGCTGATGGCATGAGGAACGTATTCAAAGGCAATTTTGTTTGAAATTGCTGATGAAGAGATATAGGTGTGTTTGATGAGGTTTGGCTGGAAAAGATGAGTACAGAGATTGATTCAGGATGGAGTGCGTGTTCAAGAAAAATTGAAGTTTAAGAAGCTGCTGATGGTATGAGGAACGTATTCAAAGGCAATTTTGTTTGAAATTGCTGATGGAGAGATAGGTGTGTTTGATAAGGTTTGACTGGAAAAGATGAGTACAGAGATTGATTCAGGATGGAGTGCGTGTTTAAGAAAAATTAAAGTTTGAGTAGCTGCCGATGAGAAAGTTATTCAAAGACAATTTTGTTTGGTATGATATGGAACAGGAGGCTTTCCTATGTAGGTTAACTAAAGAGAATGCTTTCACGAAAAACCCTTGATCGTGTTTAGCATTGAAGGGAAAAGTATCGATGTGTTGCTAACTCTGTTTGGTATGGTTTGATAGAGTTGTACAATGTTTGTGAACTTTGAGTATTTAACTAATTACCTGCGAATAGTAGTTGAACAAAACAGATCTAGAACCGGATTTGAGAGACGTCCTGATTGTTTTGTGTGGAAAAAGTTTAAATTCGTAAAGTTGTTTCTGATAAAGGAAGAGCCGGGCGACGGTTTCGTTTAACACGAAGTAATTGAGATTTGCTGTGCGGGCAGATTAAATCGAAAGGGTTGCAAGCTTTAATGAGTTTTAAGAGAATCTTGATTGTTTTACTTGGGATAATTTTAAACGTGAATAGTAGCTACTGACAAATGGGATCGAGAAACAATTTGATTTGATAGATATGAGACAAATCCTTTTTTTCTACATAAACTTAACAATCAATTATTAGAATAAAATAATATATTCCATGTTTAAATTCAATAATTAAATGTCCAGCTCCATTTGTTCATGTGATAGTTTGCACTTGTATAATAACGTACACCTTATTACCATACTACAATACTGTAAACGTATTTTAAGAACTCTAAATCCGAATGGAAAATTAAAAAAGAACGGTGAATGTTTCATATACAGTCAGTCCCATAAAGATTCGTACTATGTCTATTGAAGAAATTTGTTTAAATTTAATTTGTTCAAGTGAAATGGTAAGTTTGATGTTTTCAAGTGTATGTTTGTATAAATATGTTGATGTGCAAGTAAAAATTCATTTGGTTATTATGAAAATTATTATTTAATTTAGCGAAACTTCTTCGATAGACATTGAGGGTACGAATATTTATGGTGTCGACTGTATACCTATTCATCCATAAAAGACATTGTTTCGACGTAGCATCTTTCGCATGAGAGTCGCGACACGAGTTTTCAATAAGCAAAGAAACGACCGAAACAGAGGAGCCTTGGCAAACAGAGAAAGCAAACTCGAAAGTAATATCGCGAAAGTCGGAAGTTCGATACGACAAGAAGATATCCTCTCGGAGCCTCTGCGGCGCGGGACAAACGCGAGGCGTTTACGCGAACCTCCAGTTTGAGTTTTCCTTGTGCTTCTTATCTCCGACGTCACATTCTGCCGCAACGATTAAACTTTTCTCAGGTTTCCTGGACGGATGGCAGCGTTTCCTTACGACTGGACAATACCTCTGTCGCGAGGGGAGCTCGACGATGCTTTATTTACATTTTTAACTGGAAATTCCCGGTCTCAGACGTCTTCTTTCATCGTCAAAGATACGAAAACCAGACCCTCGTGTAAAGTTCTTAAAATCTTGAGCTAACGAACTCGTGCAAAACTCGCATCCCTCGCGTTACGCGTGATAAATAGATTCTGTTGATAAATAAATTCGCCAAGACGAGTGCTGGAAGACAGCCAAATTGCTTTGTAAACTCCGAAACCGTTTCATGTTTTCTTGTAACGCGATCTATCTCGTGCGTGCTATAAATTTGATGTTTTCTGAAAGGGTTTGTAATTGGATGAGACAGTACACGGGGGGAAAAACATTTTTCAAAACTCTATCACCTGTCTCATTTTTACATTTTTTATTCGTATACCAGAATAGTATAAGGTTATTTATTATAGTTATACTACCGCATTCAAGTACGATGTCAGTCCCATAAATATTCTATCGAAGAATTTGTTTAAATTAAATGGTAGGCTTGATGTTTCCAAGTTTATGTTTCTATAAATATGTTGATGTATACATATATAAATATATACACGTGTAAGGTTATTCATATTTATAATGAAAAATTCATTTTTTAATATGAAAACTATTATTCAATTTAGTCAAACTTCTTCGATAAACATAGAGGGTACGAATATTTATGGGATTGGCTGCATATAACAATTTTAAATTATGTCTTCTCAAAATAATTGGAGAATCGAAGTATTTTGCCAGTCAATGTTGCAACGAAAACGTTTAACAGACTATACGTCCAAAAAATTTCCATTATCAGGGTCCATATTCTTCCCCAAGATCATTCAACCTCCATAAACTATATACGTCGCATTTCTATAAACAGATACTAGTTTTTCTCCCTGACACGTAACCATCCCCTCGTTTGGCGAATTCATTAGACCATCGTCTTATCGTTACGATCTCCATTAATCCGTAATTCCGGCGTAATTTACGCACTCCAATTATTATCCCGTAAACGTTAGTACCCTCTCATCCGTGCCATCATCTGTCCCCCGCCGTAAAACTCGTGTCGCATCGGGTATCTCAGCGCGCCGCACGTATCAGCCGCCCCTTCTGTGAAAACAAGCGGCGGAGCCGGCGACAGGAGGAGGAAGTTGCCTTTCATCGAAATCGGCTTTGCACAGTTTAATCCCCGTGCAGCCGCCTTCGCCGCCGTCTGCAATAATTCAACCGTTGCGGGAGGACACTTGCATTACAAATTGGACGCGTATGGTTGCGTTTGCGTGCACGCAATGTGAGACGTTCCCGGAGTACCGATTCAAACGATCTATCGATACTCGCAATTTAAACGTAACCGCGACGACGAAAGCGAGTAAAGCAGGTGTTGCGTATAACAAAATGAATATACAGTGCGGATATTTGTGCATTTACGACAAGTGGCGAGTTTACAAAAATAGACAAGGATGCGAACAAATGCATAAACGTATAAAATATGAACATTGTAATACACGTTAGAGAATTTGAAGGATATATCGATGCTTTCATTCACGTTTTAGTGCTTTATTTGTGTATATAATAATACGAATTTATATAAACATCTGCAGTCTACTAAGAAGTGTACTAATAATCCTCTTTACAATTTTACATATGCATGTAATTATACATGCTGTACATACGTATGTATAAGTGATATATACACATAGAAAAAATAGTAAAATTGAAAAAATGCGCATTTATGCAATTCAAGATTATACTACCCTTCGTACAATTTGGAAATGGCTACCCACCTTAACGAAAATATCATGGCGTACGACTAAAGGAATGCAAAGATGCTCAAGAAGAAACATCGTTGCTGTTATATAATAAAGTTTATTACTCTGTCGTAAAAAGCAAAGAAATGAAAGATTCGTCATTTCGTGACTTATTCGAAGAATTTCATAATCTGTACGTAGTGCAGATTGCGGCCATATTATGGCGCTTACGTCCCACGGTGTCCCATGCAGTCTCGTCGAAGGGACTCCATGGAATTCCGTATGACGCGAACGAAGGAAGGGCTCCGCCAGAAATCCGAGGCCCCGTTAAAGAGGGAAACGTCGAAACCGATGGCATTTGCGGTTCGCCGCAGCCACGGTGTTAGGCAGTTCGTGTTGCGGCCTCGTTTCGAAAAGTTTCCATGGGCGGTGCGTACGCGCCGTTAGCATGATCCGTGTCGCTGCGGATTCGTACGTCAAAATTTATCGTTCGAGCCGCGTGGCACGTCTCGTTAATTATGCACGTATGGGCGCGTGATGCGTGTCGATCGCGGAAAAGCCTGGTAACAGGCTCCCACGCAGCCAGTCGGAGGAAATCTGGGGACGTAGGAAATCAATGCCCGACGCATTCACGTCCATTTTGATGAGATTCCGTTTCATCAGGGAGTCTCGTCGAGTCGAGACCTCTGCGTCTCTTTCTGGCCAACTGCAGCATGCGAGGACGTTAATGAGCCGAGAGAGGAAGAGTTTGATGGGTCCATTAGTATCGGTATAAAGTCGTTCGTTAATTTTGGAACACGTTGCATTCGATCCAGGGGTACCGCAAGGGGGAACGAAAGATCAGTGCTGTAAGTAGTTGCGGACCGTGTTGGGTCAGACGTTTTAGTCAGACTTCGTTAGGTCTATGATTATCATGGGGACCATAGAGATGTCGCTTTGGGAAGTTTGATGATGTACGGTGGTATGAATTTGGAGATCAAACTATGTCATTTCGTAGAATATTTTATTCCGACCGATAGTTTTTTTTGGTAGAAGTTTAGAAAGTGCATTACGAAAGTCTCTGAATTTAGGTTGTTTGCGAGTGAATGTATCAAGTTCGAACGATGCATTGTCTACTTGTCTTCTTCGTTTCTATCTGTCACCTTTATATTTATTTTTCTCTTCCATAATTCATCTGTTATCATTATTTAATCGTGTCAAGAATGATCAAGAAATAGAAGCGCATAAAATCAATTCATGGTGTTCATGCAGTAAAAGTTTAAGTCCAGGAGGGTTCATACGATTATCGCATCGCTGGAAGGAAATAAACATGAATATGTAGTGAACGAAATCGATGAGCATGGAAATAAACTGTCGTATTTCGTGTTATTTTAGAGTTTGAGTATGCTAGTCGACCTTTCGGAAAGGGTTCAGATGAATATTGCACTGCTAAAAGGAAATAAACACGAATATCTTGTGATCCAGCGATCGGAATCTATGAGCACTGAGATAAACTGTCGTATTTCGTGTTATTCTAAAGTTGGCTGGAAGTTCAACTTTGACGTACAAATTATTGCATTCTTAACAATGTATCACCCAGAAATACTATAACGATAACGTTCTTAATTCTTAAGACTGATGTTGTACCGTGGGACGAAAACGAGAAACATATTTTCACGAGGAGAGCAATAATACGTCACTCCCAGCTGCCTCGAGCATTTTTTTCTTTCCGCGGCTTTAAAAATACCACTCGTTTGCACATAATCCCCGCGAAAGCCCCGTAATTTCGAAGCCTCGAGCTCCTCGTTGCCTGTGACCATTCGTCATACTTACAGATCCCAAATTGGCCTTGTATAACAGGCCGGATACAAAATATCACCGTAATCTCGAGGATTCGTGAACTTTTCCAGGGTCGAACGTGGACGAGCTTTACGCATAATCGTAGGTACCATTTCGCTTGTTTCTTATTGAATACTTCTATTTGCGTACACAAATATTCCAATGCTGTTTAACTAATGAAACTTAGGGCATTTAAGAGTTAAAAAGATTCTTAAATAAAACGCTCGAAGAGTCATGATATACCTTACAATTAATTAATTTTTCTTTACAATATACTACAAACTACACAATCCAGCATCCAACAATAACACATAGTCATTATTCTCCTCTTTAATAAGATGCTTGAATAAACATCATATATCTAATAATTAATTTACATTTCTTCGCGATATAATAAAAGACAACAAAATCCATCATTCTGCAATAACACATAATCTCTAACGCACCTTACATTAGCAAACACACTCGAATGTATTTTAATCTTCCTGTTATTGCCAACGAGGTCTCCATAGTAATAATTACTCGCCCTCGAACACGTTTCCGACAATCGGGGTCGCAAGGTACAGCAACCTGCATTCCGGTTTCATTTCAGTGATTGAATTGTAGCGTTAGTTTCTGGCCCGACTAGCCGAACCAGCGAATCGATACGCAGGGAGGAAAGTATCGGTGAGACGGTATCGAAAATTCAATCGTCCTGCTCTTCGGACTCCCCTCGAATGCGCATATTGCAAGTGGCAGGGCATGTCGAATGATTTTCGGTGAACCCAACGCAGGGATTCTGGACGTGTCATTCTCGTAATTAGATCGTATCGGTGTAAATACACGCATGTTGCTAACGTAAAGCAAATCGTTCGGCCTCTTTAACTACCCTACGCATACCGCGCTACGCCGCAACACTGGCGAATTAATTAACGAGCCCAGCCGCATTAATGATGTAACGTCAGGATTTACGACGTATCCGGCCCTGAGGGGTCGATTTCCCTCTTTTTCGACTTTTACTCTCTGCGTTTCTACTCCTGGTCCCTCCTATAAATCTTGTTTTGTTGCGCGATCGTCTACTTTCGCGTGACGTCGTCTTTTTCGATCCTCGCAGTGTCAATTTTTATATTCATTAAATTTTGTCTCCTTACCAATTGTAATCTTTGTCACCTTACATATATCGTCTATTTTATAGAATAAGAATTTTATTTTTACAAAAACTCTAAGAAAATCTAAAGTAATCCGGGTCGAAACATCGTTTGAAGTATAAAGCAGAAAATCAGGGATGAAAAGTGTTTTTTTAAATGGATAAATTTCCATTTGATTCTCTTGATTGATCAAATAGATTTCTCAGAGCAAACAAATATTCGTTTCCTTTTTCATCATTTCTCCTATTCTTGACCCCTTTTTTTCTTCATCCACCCTTCGTCGTTCTCCCTGACTAAATTTCCGAAGAACTCGATATCAAGTTGCGTTCCATTGTGCCCCATTTTCCTATTCGCGAGCGAGTTAAACACCCACAATAACGGTAATGGCGTCGAATAAGTCCCGGGTAACTGGAGACTAATGCTGGGAAATGTATAGTTACGTTTTCCAGTGATAATAATCCCACGTCTGAAATGTGTAATTGCGTTGGAAGCATGAACGCCTCGCCGTTTCGGTAAGCGTCTCATTTTCCCGAGCGCAGCGAGATTAACTTTTGTCCGTTGGAAAGTTTTTACTCTCGCAAAGGTTGGTCGCAACGTTGAGTCCGTTGTTCCACTCGGATCTATTTCAAACGTTTTTCATTTGTTTATACATGGAAACTTTACGAAGAGAATATACAAAGAAAGACGCGAGTTATCAGCTACTTTTCTAACGAGAAATTTCAATTAAAAGAGGAAGTAATTTTGTACAAATTATTATACTGGATCTCTATTTCTCTCGATTAATGTTAATATTATTGATTCAGGAATTTGATAATGTTTTCATATTCACACATTTGCGTTGCATATATTTCAAACGCGGGTTAAATTTAGGTATAACTACTGACTATTTTTGATAATTTAGGACACTTCAGGAT
>NC_071979.1:4914240-4957834 GCF_026283585.1 Hylaeus volcanicus
ATCTCTATATACCTAGGTATAACTACTGACTATTTTTGATAATTTAGAACACTTCAGGATCTCTAAATACCTGCCTAGGTTTATTTACACATACAATCAGAAGTATTCGTACCCTCTATGTCTATTGATAAAATTTTTAAAACTTCAATGATGGGCTCGAAGATTCCAAATAAATTTTCATTATAAATATATGTAAAGAAAGTATACTTTTTTTAATTTGGATCAATATCCGCATTGCACTCAGTTATCTTATGTGGAAGTGTTCATATAAATAAACAACCTAATTTCTTAGATGTTAATGTTGTAACAGTAATGGAGCAAAATGAATCGTACTCAATTCAATAATATAACATTATACATAAAATATTATGTATGCATTACTTATTAATGAAATGGAAGAAACTTTTTGGCCAACCTAATATGTATAATGGAACATATATTTGGAAGCACCAAACCTGTCATTTAATTTAGACAAGTGTCTTCAGTAGAGAGTACGAGAGGGTATAGGGGTATATTTATGGTACTGACTGTGCTCCTACAATTCTATCTATACCTTCACCATGAAATACGAGTCACCAGCACCTAAAATCCCACGAAATCACTGGTCAGGGACGCTAATTCAAGAATCTCTCACCAAAACCATCTGCGTTCACCTATGCCATAAGGGAGCAGTAATTACCATTCCGGGCGGCACCCTTTCCGTCATCCTTGCGACGCGCGACATCGCTCAAAGCGGAGGAGGTATTAAATGTACCGCGAGTTATTAACGACGTTTGGCTTCCATGGGCGCGATTTTGTGTTTCCGCCTAAAGCGGATTCCACGGCATGGCGAGAAGGGTTGGCCCCGTGTTCGACGAACTGCGAACGAACGATAACGCCAAGCTGGGCCACCTGCGTCTCGCACGACTTCGCAGAAGTCGTCGACGCCGTTTCACGGCGCTCGGAAAAGGGCGGGGAGACGACCCTTTTAAGTGGCGACAAAGGTACTGCGCAGCCCCCCTCTCCGCCGCCCTTCGTCTATTCGCCCTTACGTAATATCTCGCCGGTGGTCGGATCGCGAGCCACCCTCCTTTCTTTCGATTTCCTCTCTCACTCTTTGTTTCCCTCTTTTTGTTTCCCCGCCGAAGGATATTTTCAAGGGTTCACTGCGCGTTAATGGACGATTTACCGTTGCGCGCTTGTCTAACCGAAAAGAGCGATAAGGGAACTCCTCGCGAGTAGATTTCTGCCCAAGTCCGCGCCGAATGTTTTGGCTGCTCGTGGTCAGGCGAGGAAAGGGTTGCTGTTTTATTTTTCTTTCGGTTCATTGCCTTCCTTAAGACACTGTCGAGCGAATTTCAAAAGAAACTATTGCAAGACTTGATTATCTGTTACGTCCGTGAACTTGATAATAACGCGTATCGTATTTATAAACAATGATCTGAGACTTCTTCTAATAGGTATTTGCCTAAGCAGTCGGTTTTCGTTGATCTATCTAACGATGACGATGAACGATCACAAAATAGCCCTCAGGGGTTGTAGCGGTGTTTGTAGCTACAGTACAGGCTTAGTGCAAACAGTATTAAAATAATACAGGAGTCATGTAAGACGATGATAAGAAGAGCGGATATAAGCTAGTAATATGTAAGCAGTAGTGTAATAACGTTGTATAATAAGTTACGCACTTTAAATAAACGAACGAACGAACGATCACAAAATAAGTGAGTGTAAATCAATGAAAGGAAAGAAAAAAACCTTTTTGTTTCTTCTTCACGGTTTTCTCCAAAACTGAGCGAAAACGAGCAAATCTCTAAAGGATTTTTTTCTTAGTTTATCGGTGCCCCATACGCTTCTAAAATGTTGACATTTAAATTAGGGACACCCTGTGTATGAGAACAATACTGAAATCGAGGGGTTCTGACTTTGCGTCGTTCCTGGATTCTGGATTAATTAACGATTCCTGTCATATGTCGATACACGGTCGTCAATTTTCAAGTGAAGAGTACACATAATCGACAAAATAAACAAAAAGCCCGAGCACCTTAAAAGGGCAGCTCTTCGTCCCTGCGCCGAAGTGTTGCAACGGTCCCTTCCACTCCAGCATCGTTACAAACGATTGCTACAATTCATTGCCAGCAATAAAGTAATCGAATCGGAAAACTTCCGTTCAATTCGATTGCGCGGTATTAATTTCGGTAGAGCTGCAACCTGTCCAAATACGATCGCGATTTTCCGCGTTGTTCCCACGGTTCCCTTCGAACCTATCGGTTTCATTACTTCTGCTTCGTTTCGAGAACGTCCCTCGTTATCCCGCCGATTCCCTGCGCCGTCGACACACACGCGAAACGAACAAAGAGGGGACGGGACACGCTGTTATCGTCAAAGTCTGGCGGAAAATTTTTCGAAACTCCTGCCCAACCGTTTCCCACTAACTCTGCCTATTGTTTGCCGCGTGTTGCGGTAAACAACGCGTCGCCCATTGAACGGGGGGCTTGGCGAGCTGAAAATCCCGACGTCGTTCGGGTACACGAATATCCTGGCATCCTGACAGTTCGCAGCTGATCGTGACGAGCCGTTGGCAAGTCCTGGAGGGGGTGGATTTTCATAAACCGGAAGCTTATTGTGGGGTCCCTGTATTGGCAGCCGACCATGGGAGCCAAACGTGTCATTTATTTGAAACCTGCCATTGCATGGCCATCGACACCTTACAAACACGTCAATTATATTTTTTGTCATCCATATATGGTGACGTTTATCTTTAATTGTTTTATATTACTTGAATCGAGACCGTTTGCTTCAAGTTTTGCTTGTGTCATCAGATTGTTGAATATTTTTCATTTCTATGAAAAGTGAGACTCTCCACTGGTGCCATTTGTGACGAAACAAATTTTTGATACAAATAAATGTTGCTCGTTTTTCGTACTGTTATATTGTTGCGATACTACTCAATTAAATACAATTTATTGAACGGAATCGATGGAAACTGAGTTAAACTGTCGTATTTCGTGTTATTTTAGAGTTTGAATATGCTAGTCAACGTTTCACAAAGGGTTCAGAGGAATATCGCATCGCTAGTCGGATAGAAACAAGTTTATCTTGTGATCCGAACGATCACACTCGACGAGCACTGATATAAACTGTCGTATTTCGTGTTACTCGAAAGTTAGCGTATGCCAGCCAACATTTTACAAAGGGTTCAGACGAAAATCGCATCGCTGGACGGACATAAACATGAATACCTAGTGTTTCAGCGATCACAATCGATGGACACTGAGATAAACTGTAGTATTTCGCGTTATTCTAGAGCTTGACTATGCCAGTCAACGTTTCGCAAAGTGTTTGATACTCTAATTTTCCGCGAATAAATTAATTGTTGCAACCCCTAGAATAACGTATTAAACCACTACGCGTGGTTCAAGTACGCGTCTATCCTGGCAGTTTACAGTTGATCGTGACGAGTCAGTGGAAACTCCCGACGAGGGTGGATTTTAATAAACCGGAAGCTTATTGTGCGGTCCCGGTTTGAATATTCGTTGCACGCAGGCGCTATCAGAAAGCCAGAGAATGGAACGCTGGGCTCTCTCCGACAGCGTGGAAGACAGCGTGGCGACAGCAGTCAGAGGTGGGGGAGGGTAGAAACGAGGAAAGAACTCGAGCCTCGCGGGGGTTGCATTGTTGCAGTGCCGGTGATTACGACTAGCAAGCGAACTCCTTCCACTTTTTGCTGCAAGTTCACCGAGTGGTTCCGCCTAGTCGAGATGCCCTCAAGGTCCCGTGTCTTGTTATCACCATGAGCTTCGTGTCTGCCTCTTTAAGTATCGTGCCTTTCCTACGATCTGCTCGATTGCGTCGTTAAAGTCCTGCCGCTAGTAGCCATCGCCAGTCTTTTGATCTCACCCTCCAGAGTAATTTCTGTGGCTGTGAACAGACACGGTCTTAAGTATCTGCTTCTAGTACATGTATACTCTGGGACTGTTCTTTTGGGATTAGGTCGTTTTGCATCTGAAGTTTGTTCCTGGTTGACAACCAGCTACACATCTGTGTTTATCAATTAACCCTTCGTTACATGTATTTTATTTTATAAACTAGAGAATTGGACTAGGTTGAAATAGTAATGGATATTAGTAAAAAATACAAGATACCAAAATTACTTCTATTTTCCATTTTGATCATCCGAACTCTGTTTATTAGCCGAGAAAGGAGAATTTATTATTCGAAAAGGAGGAGGTTACACAATTCGACATGTATATATATATTTTTTTAACACAAGTTATTAAATATATATAATTATAAACAAAATAAAATAAAATTGGAAGTTCAATTAAATCTCTCAATAAGTTAATCAAAAATTAGCGGTGCCCTGCACACTTAGGTAAATACTGCAATATTTTGTATGTCATCCGCAAGGTACAATTGTACTTCAATCTTAAGATTCACCCATTTGTCATCGAATATCACCAATCGAAGTCCCAGAAACAGCAAAACGATCGAACCTTACACCGCGACTGTAACGGTGATTTCACGTGCAGTCAAGAGCCAGAAAGATGACTCCGTAATCTTCTGTTAACAATGCCCTCGACACATTTCCTCCCTTAATTGTCGATCGCATCCGCGACAAACATGCGCCCCCGTGCATCCAAGAAAACGTAGAACCGATGTTGCGTCCGGAGTCGGCTCGTTATCGCTACGGGAGAACTTCGATTTCCTCGGATAAAGAGAAGGTCCCCCGTCGAGCTCCGTTTAACGAGAAACAAGGGTGGTCGAGGATGCTGCTGTTTCTCAGGGAATCCGTAAGACGACTTAGAAACAGGGCTCGTGCAGCGCGACGGTAGGAAGCGTCGGTGTCGTTCACGAAAACTCGAGCCCGTGGATGTGGAATGACGTAGAACGGGGGGTTGGGGAGGAGATGGCCCGAAGGAGGAACTTCTAAAATCAATTAGCAGCCCCTTAGGCGATGGGGTTCCGTTCCCGCGACTGTGGAAGGACCCTCTCCATCATAGAATAAGGGGTGATAAGGAGGGGTCGACGTTTATCCCAATAGAGAAACCGGCGGAACAATCACGGCGTTTCTACGAGCATCCACACGTACACTCGAGGGTGCGAAAGAGGGCGAGAGAGGGCTCTGTGCGTGCGCTGGTACCTGCAGGGGTTGCAGCGGCACGGGCTCAACCCTTCCGCGCGGCTAGCGTCGGCCCATCGCTGCGGGCTCCGGAGATTATCGCGAGACTGCGTCCCTGTCAAGGTAATGGTTGCTTTCCATCACCGGTTTGACACCTCTATCTGAATTCTTGCTCGCCAAGATCTTCTTTTATCATTCACAGCGCAGGTGGAGATCCAACTCCTCGATAGTGGGTAGAACGAACTTGAGAGAATGGCACTCGGTGCTTTATTTCACCCTGGATTTCGTTTAACTTCTTGAGAGGGAATTTTGAATGGACTTTAACACGTTGGTTGCCATGTCATCCGGAAATGAGTAACGTGACTTTTTATTATGGAACTAAACGTATTAACTCCAAAGGTGAGAGTTACTACGACAAATATTAAATTACGTCATCTTCAATAATCTCGAGACGAAGTTTTCACTTTGTAGAAATTTTCACGAGTTTTATTTTGGCACAAATCGTTGTTGAAATGCAAATATGTTTTCTCACTTTAATGTAGTACATGTTTCAATTCTGAAAGGTACACGTGATCGTATGCAGATGATCGCGAGTAATGATAATTTTAATACAAACTGTACTTAATATTATAGAATGAAAATGACTCGGATACCTTGAAACAAAGTCCAAAATATTACGAAAACGAGAATTGTTCCATAAATTGCCCCATCAGGAACGTAATTTTCATATGAAAAGCGTGTCACCTTTTCTAAAAATTCGCGTGACGCCGAAAGAGAATTCGAATACGAGAAACGTTAAAGTTTCCCGTGTAATATCGTGTAATATCAGATGCAGCCCTGCCTCCCGAAATTCATATTTGCGAGCTCGTGCTGCTTGATTGTTGGCAAAAGTTAATTATTCCCAGCGAAGCGAGGCGCGGAGAGCAATATACATGTTCGTCGTACGCATTCGTCATGCAGAATTCGTGGATTTCATTCGAAGGAGCGTTTAAACTTTTACCTGGAGGGACGTTTCCAGAGGGTGGACCCGACTCGCGAGACGCTTAAGCGTTCCCTCCGCCCAGCTCGAACTTTAACGACCGTCCGTAATTCGTCCACCTGGAGTTGGACGGCCGATGAACTCTCCTCGCGATGGTTGACACGCGTAGGATCACGGACTCGAAGTTTCGAGATCTTAGAAGTCCTCGTTGTCCTGGCGTTCCGTATAATTGAGCATCGCGGCGAAAGTCCTTTCCAGGGTGGAGGAGCCGGGTCCTTCATCCCTTCGGAAGCGCAGGAGTCGACGACGGTGGTCCGAGCAGCTTTGTCCAAAGTTTTGTTCTCGAAGGGCAAAGGCGTTGGAGTACAAGACGGGGCAAAGATGGGGTGGGCGAGGGCGAAGACGACGAAATCGTGGAAAAGTACACGACATGTGCATTAGGAGACGCATCTCGCTTGTGGATCGAAGCGAAAGGAAAAGTTATGGGTTCTAGGCAGACTGGATTTAAATGGTACTGTTTAGGTATTGGAACGTTCTACCTCTTGAAGTTTTTCGTGCTCGGTTCATTCAGTTGAATGATTACTTTCCAGTCTACCTAATATACATATACAAAATTATCATTCAACTGTGTCAAATTATCAATCATGTCGCTTCTTTTACATTAAATCCAAACAAATTTTTGATCAATTTCTATTTTTAATTAATTATGTAATCGTTCTCGTTATCAACAGCCTCTTGCCATCTAGTGTGCAAATTTTCAATGCCAGGTCGATAAAAATCAATGACCTGATGAATGATAGACATGTATTTAAAATTGCAAAAACGACATTACTTTCCAGTCCATTTAATAATATAAGGTGCAATAAAATTTATTGTTGTTTGGATGAAATGATAAGTTTGATATTTTGTGGTTGTTTTTATAACAATCTTCTTATGATCATTTCATAAAAATGTTATTATTCTATATAATATAACAATACATTTATTTTTTTTAATTACGATAAACTTCGTAGATACGTATTAGATTTGATTTATCTGAACAGTTGTATATATGGAAACGTCAAAGAATACAATTCACAAAATCAAAGTAATCTTATACATTAATTTAGTACTCCCCTTTCCAAATATATTTTAGAAATTAATGTGTAGTCTGAAGAAAGAGAAACTTCTCTCAACAGCGAGAGAACCTTGTCACCTATCTATGTCATATCGAAAAGCTCGAGCATGTTCGTTCTTCATCCCGTTTAATCGAGATGTATATATAACATTTTCGCCGTACAAAGCCTTGGATCGTAAAATTCATTTAAAGGCGAAGTGGGCGCGATATTTCAGCAGAAAACCTATTTGCCAGGTGACAATGGTCGAAATTACGGGTGATTAAACAGGAACGTAATATTCAAGAGCGGTCTTTCATCAGTGCCGAGGGCAGAGGGTCTCGTTAAAGAACCTTTGTCGGTAGCTCTGGATGGGCAGACGCGGAGAAGGAGATCAGTGGCAGGCAAGAAAGACGCCTAAGTCTGAAGATAGCGGCCGATTAGAGACCGTTGTGACAACCCCTAGTCCACCTTCTTATTGCATAGACCCGTTTCCACTCGTTCTACAGAGAACCAGGGAGTCTCTTCTCTGACTTTGAGACGAGTTTCGCTCTCTTTGAAGAGTCCTGGCCGCGACCCTTCGTGACCCAACGAGGGACGCGACAAAAAGGCCTGTGGTCCTTCGATGGCACATTTCTGTCCGATTGGAAGGACCAAAGGACAGTGGAAGGACCGAGGGACACGCGGATTCGTTTAAATGAAGACGAAGGGATTCCCAGACGTGTCCTCTAAATCGTGAAATCACGGAATTCTCAGCCTTGCTCCGCTCTGCTTCGTTTCTTCCCTGTTCGCTTCGATGGTATTTGCTCTGGAGGATGCTGGACCCAAGTCATTTTACGTCGATTAACTTGGAACCGTGTTCCCGTGTGTAATTTTCCTTCATTTTTTACTGGATGGAACAGGAGGGTCGTACAAAAAGTGACAGGATTTCTTTGCAGGGTTGGCAGTAATGTGGGAAAGTATACATTCATTGTGTCTGACAATCATTTCTGCTTAGAAAATTGATTTGCATCCTTCAAAGGATATTTTATAGAGATATTATTCGTTATATTAAAATTAGAATCATTTCAATAGTAGGCTCGCAATCAGTTGACTTTCATCTGTCATTATTGCTAGTAATGGGATCTCCCTAAGCTGAAAATATCACATAAATCTATTATAAATATATCAGAGTACCTCTACACAAACATAGTTTAAAAGAAATAAGAATTATAGAGGATTTAGGATTTGAAAGATTATAATTTGTGAAATGCACAAATTATAATGATTGGTGATTTTCCAAATTAAATTTAAAAAAATATCAATGTATTTGTTATTTGAACAATTTTGCACGTTATACGATAGTAGCTTACATACAGCTAAATATTAAAAAGAAACCAATTGCGAGTGTACAATTCGATTTAAAAGTCCGGTATCGAATTTGAAACATAGGGCATTTAAGGATTAAAAAAGAAAAAAAATGATAGAGGAGTACAATATTGAAAGAATACAAGTACCGTGAATCGCACTGGTGAAATCATTAAGCACGAAGAGGATGTAAAGTTTGAAATAGGAATTTCAATTGCTCGAACACATTAAGCGAAGCAAATCTTTTCACGCGACATTCGTCCCTTAGGATTGGTTCACGCCTCGTGCATCGTCATTTCGACGGAACGATGATTTCTCAACTCATCAGACGTCGCCAAATGTCGCCCGTGGGACCGACTAATATAATCTAACGAACGAAGAAAAACGAGCACGGAGAAAGCGGCTCGTGACTCGGTTGAGGGACTCTTTGTATAAGACAGAACCAATACGAGGGACCATCGCGTACATTGTTCTCGAGAAACGATGTTGAATAGCTTTGGGTAAGATCTCTCTCGTGTCTCGATTCTCGATACCTTTCTTCTCGTGAAACTTTAATGCGTTTACCCTGTTACTCGCTCGAAGACGATATATTTGCTGGCGCGACGATGAACATCCTTCTTTTCTAAGGATTGCGAATTGGAGTCCTTTCAAGTGTCATCAATCTTCATCAGGTTGGTGATTCGTTCTCTGTGCTCTGTATTTCTTGATTTGCTTGCTCAGAGTGCGTTTAAGAATTTTGGAAAAAAGACAGTATATTCGAGGTGACAAAAACTTATAAATTAATGGAGTACATCGGAGGAAATTAATGAACCGGTTACTCGCGATAAACTAAATATATAATATTAAAGAAAAGTACTGCTTTCTTGTCGAAAGCTTTGAGTAAAGTAAGTCCGAGAAAAGATCAATCGAGACCGTACTTGGGAAATTGAATATATAGTAAGCGATTTAATATTCTTATTCTAAATTTCCAAAACTTAGAGACTTCCAGTCTCTAGTTTGCCACTGGGATACAGAGAAAAATTGATTGTTCCTTAGAAGACCTAGAAGCTCTTATTAATTTACTTTAGCGGCTCAGTCGTTCTGAAATTGCACAGTCGGAATGATTAACGACGGTTGTCGAATGTAATTACGGAAATAAGCTCAACAATGCGACAGGAATTTAAGATTCCGATCGGATCCCATTGCGTGGCGTAGTTTACGTATCTAGATTCAGATGCAAATTAACCGATGAGTCGCTAGATTTACAGTTTACTAACGAGCGTTTAGGGATTCCGTACAGGCATCAGCGTCAGGACCCTTAGCTATTCAAGTTGCAACCCTTCCAAGTTAGGGGTTAATTGTGTCATCGTGATCGATCTGTTTGCGTGACTCAGTTACTTCTAAACTTACACCTGTTCAAAAATGTGTGTCATGATAGTCGTCGATGTCCTACTAATTATATTACGGTTATCCAAATGTACCGAATAGACATATTATTTTTTTTTATTGCTGCTTCCCCTTTTGCTTTGCGTATTTTCTTCAGTTGTGTGAATGATCGTGTGCGTCAATTTTTCAGATATGATGTAGCAAGAAATTCATTGTTCAGACTCAAAATAATCATTCTTATAAAAATCACGAGTCAAAATAAATAAAAAGCTTCATAAAAAGTAACGATGAAAAATATCTAACACGTAACCTTGTATCTTATTGTATTAATTTCCATATCCTTTAATGGGTATCAAGCGAACATGACGTCACACACGTTTTTTCCGCGTTTTAAATTGAAAATTCTGAAGAACAACAAAATTATGCGATGCAGGAAAATTATGGCGCGTTTAGTAGAATGTTTTACAGCCTCTGTCTCGCGTGATATTCCACCGGGTAAATAGCTCCGAGCATTTCACGGTCTCACGGAACACGTTCTCTGCATAGTTAGACACTGGACTGGAATCATCCATTCCGCTGGTCTATCATAGTTTTATGAAACTCTTGTCCGCGAGCTGACGGTCTGTTTCCCGTGATTTACGCCGAAATTGTATCAACTTTAGTGTTAGTGCAGTTTAGTGCAGTTTCGTGCGCGAACTATGTTCGATTACCGTATAATTTTAGTAGGGTCCCGTGTTACAGAGTCTGCGTCGTCAAAGGTTGTATTGCTTGCGAAATTCAATAACCAAATTTAATATTCAATATTTTAAGTAGGTCGCGTTATTGCAGAATTATTATTATTACAAGTTGATTGTATATTGTGCTCAGGAATAATTTAATTCATGAATCGTTATTATTAAACTTTATAGGAGATCCAAAGACTATAATTGTAGAAATAGATAAACTCTAGATAGATAGATAGATAAATTCTTGCCAAAAAGAATCTTTTATTCGATTAATAAATGGCGTATAAAATCAACACAGCAATTTATCCTAACATTTATTCGACTGGACGGTTAAAATATAATTTGTTTATTATGAAATATTTCGTCGTAGGTATAATTAAAACTCAAATTATATTCCACAAAAGTGACGAACAGTCTCATTTATAATCTTCTGATCGTTATTTAAAATTTGTATCTCCGTAAGAATTTTGCCCATTTTTCTACGGGACTTTCGTAGTATTTGCTTTGTTAGAAAAGGGTTCGGGAGAAATGGTCGTACAGTTATGGTGGGCAATGATGTCACGCGAAGCCAGAGAGTGGTAAACACGAATGACCAGTTCGAAAGTCGTAGGTAAATCGCGAGAAGGGGGCTCTGCCGTTTCCCCGGGGCAAATTTCCGATTTATTCAAGCCCGCTCCCGAATACTTGGGAGCCCATAAAGAGAATGAATGGGATTGTGGCGGTTGCAGCGATGCTTAGGGCTGCTTCAGGGGTTCATGAAATACGCGCCCGCGCTACCCTCTTTGGGCTTTGCTCTCTCTGTCTCCCCTCCTTTTTGTATCCTTGCCTCTTTTTAACGCTGTCTTCTTTCTTTTTTTTTATCAGTCTTGTTTCACTTCTATCAATGGCGTCGTTTTGATTATATCAGTTGCGCTGTCTAATAACGGCTGACGCGATGCGTTGCATTCGTTCACAAGTATAAAATAAATTTCGGTACCTCTGATGTGGTTAATTATTTATTAAGCATTTGCTCATTAAATTCTTTATTTACTACAGTAGAACCTAGGATATATAAACGCTTGGTATGTGAACATATTATTAGAGGAATCGTAGTTTTATATTTGTTTAAGTGTTTACATATTTCTTTTACATAAAATGAAATCTATTATTTAGTATTTAATTGTGCATACTACTAAAACATATATTAAAAACCCTATCTTAACGATACAATTAACACCTCGATGGCTACGTCGCCCATATATGGGTGACAGTCCTTTCAACTGCACCATGAAACAAAAATAATTCTAAAAATCGAGCAACAACAAAAATGAATTTAAATGAAATTCATGAATCTCGATGAAGTCACAAAAATAAATACCACGACGAATGTTTGATTACATAGTCTTTAAAAATAATATTCAATCCTAGTAGAAATGTTCAAGAATATTTGTCCGGCAGTGAACGTGTGAATCTCAGGAGGTAAATATTGTAATTAAAAAGCCTACAATCCAGATACCGATAACGTGTGAAAATGCTCGTCTTTCATCAGCAATGTATTAAGGGGTTAACTTTTATTTTCACAATCTGCTCTCTATGGTTCTCTGCGTCTTTTCGTTCATAAACGCGTATCTGTTTATCCAATTGTCTCTTTGTCTGGCTTCCGTTCATTTAACTCCCTCTTCAGCGTTGCACCCCACTGCCGCGAATCGAAACTCTTCTCTCCGCGGGGCGGCCAGCGATATTACCATGAATTTACATAGCCTCGCTCCGAACTCGGAACATATTGCGCCGCTTTGATTTATGTGAAACATTTGCTAAATATTCCCGCTTAATCTCGGCAGCGCGGAATGCCTTTCTGTAACGAGAACGCGTCGTTGCGTTCTCCTTCGACGAAATCGGCGAGGGTTCAACGGAACTCGAGGGGGATCGCGATTTTACCCTCCTACACGGCTTTTTTTCTCGGCTTTTGCTATAGCCAATGAACGGTATTAGCGCTCGTATATTGGCTCCATGTTCTGGGAAAAATATCATTCGACGAGAGCGTCCTACACTTTGGTTTTAAGCTTCTGGGTTCTTTTGGATAGGAAAATAAATAATGAAAATTATCGCGGCACCGTGACGGTTTAAACTTAACCCTTGACACTTCAAGTGTGCCGCTCTACTCCAAGTAGACTCAAGCTAAGAACCTCACACGTTGTTTAAATAAAATCTACAAAAGAGTAAAAAACTATATCGTGTGTTTTGTAGTTTAAAATCTGACATTTAACATCTTGCAAGTCAAAGTATAATGAGAATAAGTTGGAGTTGCCGGTCAATATCCACAATTAGGAGTGTTAAGGGTTAAAATCTGTTTCCTGTGAATTTATAAAATATATTATCGCCCGAAGTAGCCATCAGAAGGGTAGTTTAAATCCTATATTAAAACGTCTTGATGTGTATTTTCAATTGTGCGCCGACCACTTTTGTTCGAATAATTAAATGATTAACAGGAAGTGGGTTTTAAATTATAATTGTCGCAGCGCCGTAATAATTTCCATTCGCCGGGAAACCCCGCGGACCGCAATTTTTCTGCCGCGTTTCACGTTGCCTTTTAATAATTTCTAATGAAGGAACTCCTATTGTTTCGGGGAGAAAAGCGTCGAGTAACGCGGGCACTTCATAAATGTCGGTACTCGAGAACTCGGACGGGCCTTCCGACCTCACTCGGACAAGAGCGGCTGGAAAATTTATGCTGCTTCGAAAGATTTATGGGAAAGCAAATCGCTTTCGTGGACGTCAGTGGCGCGAGAAAAATCTATTAAACGCGGTTCGAACGTTCGAGATACGATGATTTATTATTCTCTCGTTGAGCTCGATAAAATTCAGGTGTATTTTCATGAGTAATAAAAATAAATTGAGTGAGAGTGCAAGTCTGATCAAGAAATTTGGCAGTCTTCGGTTAAAAATTATAATTCAAAGAGTATATCAAACGAACACTGGGAAAGTTCAAGTTTTCATTGTCAAAATAGACTTATAAAAATTGATTAGAAATTGGTTTGTATTGAAATAATAGAGAAGAAATAGACGTATAATATAGTGACTCATTATTTCAATATTTATTCGATCGAACAGTTGCAAGGGTACATCTTTATCTTTCGACATGAAATGTAATTTTGAATGTTAATTTTTATTCAATGATCAATGAATGGGAAGTTATTTATTTTTTATTGAATATTCAATGTTACTTTATTCAAATAATAGACGACAAAAATATAATATAAATCATCATTCATGACTCTATGAATCAATGTTACATAAATAATATTAGGTCTACTGGAAAGTTCAGTCTGTTTTTAGAATAAAACAAAATAATATATTTTTCATACCCTGGTTAAACTTTATTGAATAATATAATTTCCATTATTATTTATGACTTCTTGCCAACGTGATTGCAATTTGTATATCACATTTTTAATAAATATGCGTATGTTTGTTGAAACTTGTAACCGGAACGGATAGAACTTTCCGATAGACCTAATAGTTAAATGAACTGTTGCAATAGCAGATGAAATGATAAAATAGGAGAATAAAGTAGACGCGAGGCGAAAATAAGTTTCTCTATTGAGAGTATTATAGAGGAAGATGGCAAGATGTGTCATACGTCATTGCCACCTCCCCGAATGACCATAATTTGAAACGGTGAAACGTTACCCCTTAGCTGCAGGGTATTCGGCGGTTTCTCCAGATTCCATTGACCGTCCCAGCACGACGTGCTGAACGGCCTAGTTCGCATTTGGCTTCCTCCTCCTCCGAGAAAGGGAAGTATCTCTGTTCCCTGTAAGGGGTAGGTGCTTACTCCGAAGCCAGCCAAGTTTAGGAAACACTATGCCACTTAGCATCAGTTTCGCGATTTAAAAAGGACATACGATATCCTTTCTCTCTGGCTGAAAATATGATTCATCGTCCTTACATTGAAATTCCCACGTGAATCCAGATGGTATACATTGCGTTCTACTATACGTGCACCTTGGTATTATTATTAATTACTAAATAATTAATTTTTCAAAATTATGGCTGTACGTGGACTTTAACAGTATTTTTTTAGACTGTATACAGGGTGAGTCGTCTAAGTGATTCACTTAAAATTATGAGTGTACATGGACTTTAACAGTATTTTTTTTTTTTAGAGAATATACAGAGTGAGTAGTCTACGCTTTGTACCTAAAACAATAAATTTTGTAGTTCTTACATTCTTACCTTCATGGAGAAATTTTTACTTTCTAAAATACCGTATGCTCCAAGCCCCTTAAAATTTATATAATTCGAGGTTGGCGAAAAATATTCATTTTAATTCTCCTCCCTCCTCCCAAAAAAAAGTTCTGTTTGCGAGGGGTTAAGCGCCAGTGTTTCACTGTTGGCTTTTTGAAAAGTGCACCAAAGCGTAAAACGTTTGTTACTTTGCGGTACAGCTGCAGCTGCTGGTGAAGTTTTTAACGTATAAACTGCACTTCCGTGTAATTTACGTCGGTACTTTGGCAATTGCTGTGTTTCAGTTCACGGATCGTTTACTATGTAATTGTTCTGGCTGTAGTTCCATGAATGCAAATACGGTAAAGTTTGAGCGAGTTAAAAAAATGGATTTTATGAAATATATATTCGATTTGGTTGTATTCGTGTAACTGATATTGCCGTTTATGTACGTTCTTATCGTGCCTTCATTCCTGAATAAATTGCAGCGAGGGAAACGGATAGCCTTGAATAAAAAATGGCACCATTAAACTACGTTTCTCTTTTGAACTCGATATTTTAAACAAAATTACAAGCGTTGCTGAAACTTAACTCGCGAGAGAAACACTCGAATAATTCTCAGTCGTCGAGTTTCATTCCTAACGTGTCAGAGGATCTCTTGACATAGTTTACGGAAATTGAAAGTTAATCCGGAAAGTTGGCTTGGTTGCTGGAGTAAATTACCTCGAAGATTAATTGACTCTTCTCCGTTGGATTTCGCGCGTCTCATGGCGTATGTTAAATTAAAAGAAGGTTGCACATTTAACGAATGTAGGTGTCGAAAAGGTCATCGGAAAATTTCGAGAATAATTTCGGTTACGAGGCGTTGAGAACATTCCAAGGACATTTACGTATTTTTAACGCAAAGGACAGATTCCTTAAAAGTCTCTATACCAATCGAGCCCAGAATTAACCGCTCGACCGATCATCTTCAACGCGCACGCTAACTCGCAATTACTATCCCGGATGAAACGAACACACCTCTCGGACGGTCATTAAAAAAGCATTTCCGAATTAAATCGGATAATCGCTCTGGCGCGTTTCCGTGCGCGCGGGGGAAGTCCCTTGTTCGCAATAATTTCCCTCGCGAAAAAAAAGAAGAAACGCTCGGCAGCACGTTAATCCCCGACAACGTGGTCGCTGGGAGGGCATCCCAAGGCACCCCGGGCCGATATCCACTTTGACTCGCGAAATCTCCGATGGGAGAACACAAAAACAAAAATCACGAGCATATAAAATGGGCGAGAGTCGAATATAGGTAGGTACGGGAACACGAATCACGGGATTAAGAACGCTATGTTGTTTCAAATAGTAGTTTTCAATTTTAGATGTAATCACTGAAAATTCAATGTTAATGCAAATTTGTATTTACACGGACACGGAAAAAGAATTAATCCTTAACACGTTCATCGCGACGTGTGGACGATAGAACTCTTTACTATAATAACACAAATAACATAATGTTTACAGTGAGATATTAAAGAAAATAAATCTGGTTAATATTCATGAATTTCGATAACGTTATAAAAATAAATAAAGCGACTTAGATTCTGTAAGTCTCAATTATCCCCAAACAAAATTTCATTCTCATCAAAATGTTCGCAAATATTTACGTAGCCATCAACGTGTTAAATAAAAATATGTTTTATTTTACAAACGTTATAACGTGTATATCATTGTTGATATTTTATGAATGTATGCTTTGGTACGCATTCTTAGAGATTTACTTTCATTTTGACTTGCTAGAAATGGATAAACATCCGTAGGCATCCTTGACAAATAAATGAAACGATTCTTTATTCAGTGCCGAATCTTCCTTCACTTTTTGCTGTTAACGAATAAATAGTTGCTGGCCAAGGACGTTTCAAAGGTATCCGGTGAGAGGTCTTTTCAGCGAGGAACTAAACAAATTGATTTCAAAAGTGAGACCACAATGAAAATAAATTTGAATTTGTGAATGATGTAAATAACAAAATTAAATACTACGACGAATTCTAAATTACGACGAAATTTTCGCTACTTTTAGTCCGACGGGCAACATGTTATAAATCTCTAAAGGAGGCGTATAAACAAAAATCAGAGAAGCGAAGAATAATCTAAACTCTGGATAAAGACTGGCAACGGGGGATGGTTGCCAAGCTTGCAGAGAGACACCGTGCTGAGTAGCGCTAGAATGTCTGGCACTCGACAAATCGCCGGGTAAGCACCCCAGCCCCCCGAACCCCCGGCCCTAAGTCCCAATCGTCAACGACTGGACCAGCTCATCAGCGATATTTACTGTCTGCCGGTGGATCGATCTATCGATGGTCGCATCTAGCTCGCCACCCTCCCTCGTCTTCCCCAGGCCGCGCAGTCGGAGCAGCATCCACGGCCGCCACCTACGTCTGTGCATGCATATAAATCGAGACAATCGCGGATCCCTGGGGGCGGCTTATCGCGCTGGAGTCGACTCGTGGAGGGGTTGGACGAAGCCGGAGCCCCAGGGAGACGCCATGACCACCCAAACCTATCGGTAGAGGGAGCGAGAGCCGGCGAAGGAGCGAGGCAGAGAGCCGTGGAAGGGGTTTGTTCCCCGGTGCGGAGACCCTACATGCAAATGGTCCGCATTTATTGTAAGCAAAGAGTTGCCGTATGAATACGTGAAGTGGGAAACGAAACAAAACGTAAAAAAGACACGAGAGCCACGACGAGAGGGTGGCCCGTCGAAGAGCGAAGCCTCGCCGGATTCAACGAAAAACGGAAATGGACGGGACTAGCCGATATCAACGCGTTGTCGCGCAAGTTCGGGGTAACTGGGGGTGGAGGGCGGTGAAGATGGAACGATGCGAACGGAAAAGACGAGAGGAGCTGCTTAATGATCGATGCTGTCAGCGTCGTGAATAACGTACACGGGGTGGAGAGGCCAGCCGGTACTCGATCGAAGCTAATACACTCTGTTCGCTTGTCCTCTTTTGTTGCTTTCTGTTGGGAATTTTGGGATGATTCAGTGCTCGTTGACACTGACGCTTTTATGGCGTGTGGACATTTTCTGGACTGGGAATGTTGACTAGGTTATCTTGTGAAATGTTTAATGTGTTATTTTCTGCACACAATGATAAATATGGTTCTTCATGTGTATAAAGCACATTTAAAAACAGCAGTTATCTGAAATAATTTATATTAGAAATCATTAGTGACGTTAGATATGTTGAAATTAAATATCGCTTGTGAGATAAGAAGATTATATTTTAGGGGTTGGTTATAATTTAAGGATGGACAGTTTACATTTACTTTCAAGTAGCATTTACTATTTCAATTAATTAAAACTGGAAATCATTTTCAAAGCTGTCTACGAAGATATTGAAAACATTAAAAATAAGTATTGCTTGTTGAATTGAAAAATAAATAATTTAAGATAGGGAATCTCTTTTGAATATTTTCGAAATTATGCATCTACTCAAAGAATGTCTTTTTAGTCTGTTATATTCCTGCCATTGAAAGTATAACAGTGGTGTTCATTCCTTATAATTGTTTGAATAAACTGGTGTGTTCGTCGGCCACCATCATGGTATTCAACGCGTTGATAGACCGGAGTACCGAATGCAATCTATTCTATTGCTTCTCTGCTTGCAGGTTTCCCTATGCGACGATTATAGTCTACCAGTGGACTTCGTGAACAAAAGACGTCCTGTGAGTGCTGCAACCGCAACCTCCACGGTGCAGTGGGCGCTACCCAGTCCTACCGTCGAAAACGTAAGCATTAGCTGCCTCAATTGTTCCTCGATGAAGCGTAAATTACGCAAAACTTTGTTCATTCGAACTTTGAACGCAGGTATCAGTGGAGCTTTATAAATAAGTCCGCAAAAAATTGATTTTCTTATTCTCTGGGACAGTTAGACTACTTAACCCTTAAATGGACAATGTTGTTTTTAAACAACATACTAAACGTCACAGATAAAATTGACCTTCTTTTAATTTTTTGTTAATTTTGACAACTAGTTTTTATTTCTGAACGAATTTTGTACTTTTTTTAATGTTGGCACTATCCAATATTTTTATGCATTGAAAATAAGTTAATGTCAAATGTCACTTTGAAGAAAACTTTGAAAACGTGGAACAAAAATCGTCCATTTAAGGGTTAAAAATGTCAACATAAGTTCTTGATAAATGTCGCATTTAATATAACTGTTTGTCATAAAATTTGCAACGTTTGTAATCGTAACATTTCCTTGCTATATTAATTATATTAAAGTTATATATTAATTATATTAAAGAGTTAAAGAGTGCTATATTAATTATATTAAAGAGTTATTTGTTCACGCAAAATTATGATCTGTATTATGCAATTAATTCGTAAATACACTTCACGCTCGATGAAGTTGATTCGAATAACTGTTTAATAAAATTAAACTTTACGAATACATTATATTACTCAGTATAAAATTTTACTATCTTCGTGTAGAGGGTGTATACATATTTATCGCATCCGTCTACTTCGAAAAGCCTAGCTATCGCATAGTGTAATCCAGGAAAGCCTATTCATGGGGTCTATCGAACGAGGGTATCTTAGTTGTTTAGTCCCATATCTCGAGTTGTAGTTGTATCTGACGACATTTGTAGTCCAAAGTTCCGTGTCTCGTGGTCTAGAGGGTTTCGGTTACATTGAATTTGGCTTGGCCATTGGAGATTCTATTAACAGTTGAAATAGAGGAAACGTAACATTGATTAAACATTCACGCCAAGTACTTTCATTAAAAATTTGTCTGTTTCCTAACATTCTCACTAGAGCGAAATCAATTCTCAAACAAATCAATTCCTCATCTAAGTTGTATATAAATTTTATTTTATCATTTGCGTAAGCTTACTTTTATTCTAAAAAATTTTAAGAAAAATTGTGATTAATAGTGATCCCCCATCACAGCTACATTCGACGCAGTAAATCAACCAGCAATAATGTTTGTTTAGCTTTAATTACTTCGGAACTCGAAGTGTCGATAAAATGATCGTCGATGAAGTAAAGGTGACCTAATTTTCGAATCTCAAATTAGATTAATCTAAGCTTAGCATTCGTGGCAATAGAATTCTAAGGAAGCATCTCGAGTTGCTGGTAGATACCAGGAAAAAGGGCCTCAAGAGCAAAGGGTTAAATACATATACTCGAAACGTTTCGTTATCTTCTCCAGGCATTATAGACTAAATTCGTTCAGCTTTTATTTATTCACACTAGCAAACTACCACTGCTCGAGTACGATATATTTTTTAAAATGTTTCTAAATGCCTTCGGATGAATACGAAATTCTCCACATACCTCCGGAACAACCCCCGGGTTGATCTTGATCCGATCGCGATTAGTACAACCCTTATCCTGGACATCGTTCGCCACAGGACCGGCACAGGACTCGTCCTGGCTGTTAACGACAGTATTGATATTTTCTCCTGGCTGGCGCCCGAAGAATCGGCTGAAGGGAGAAATATAATTACGCTGGTGACAAAATACCCCGTGGGCACGCTGGGATAGAGGCTGGAGGGGGCAGAGGGTACGCAGAAGGGGTAGAGAGCCGTTCGCAGGGACGAGAGAGAAACGACGAACGAGCGAACGGAAGGACGAAGGGAAGCATGCGAGCAGGGGCGAAACTGGGCAATGCGAGGGGGTTGGAGGGAGACCGGTGACTTCCGGCGGTGCTTATAATTGTTCCAGCACTCAGTTTCTGGTGCTCGGCATTGCCTCGGGCGTAACGCCTAAATGCTTCTGCAGTTGAAATACAGCTCACCTTGGCTATGTTTCCTGGTGTCCTCGAAAGCGCGGTTGGAACGTCACACTTCGCGCATTTCACCGCTGCCGGCAGTTACGTGGCTCGAGATCTGGGTTCATTTTGTCCTGGGGAGTAATTTTTACTCGGAAATAAATTAGGTCTGCTTAACGTGGAACAGTCCGAGGAGAAGCAAACGTGGAAACACGTACACGTTGGTACGTAAGAACGACGCGAGTTCGTTTCATTGCGTGCATTCCGCCGTCAAATATTTGTTGTGAAAACGGTGACGGATGTTAGTAAAAATAATTTCGCTGGACTGCGGATGATCGCGCCCAGCGTGATACGTGCGGAAAGCATGCGCTATTTGTAAACGTAAAATATGGATTTATGCGTGAAATAATGCGCGCATACATATATGTATGAAAAGTGTACGAGTGATATGCGTAGTATACATGAAATAATAGGTATATTGACACAACCATAATATACAGATATATAGTCAGTCCTATAAGTACCCTCTATATCTATTAAAAAAATTTGTTTAATTTAAATGATAGGCTTCATGTTTTTAAATCCATTTTCTATTATGAATATGTACATAAATGAACTTCCCACATGTATATATTTACAATTACATATTTATGTGGAAGCATTCAATTAAATTAGGAACATTTCTTTCATAAATATAAAGGGTACGAATACTTATGAGAATACTTAACTTCACTCACGGTCATGTTCAGTGTTTAAATAACAATCTTTAAGGTCCTACGTGATTCTCAAATAAAAATAAAGGTTTATGATAAAAAAAAATAACCTTGAAGTAAGCTTGAAAACATCCACGCATTAGAAAATAAGTAGTGACATTTCACTCCATACTCGAAACACTAAAGGACACGTGTCGGTTTATTTTTTTTTTTAAATCACATGTCTTCGAGACTTTTTACAATCTCAACTTAAATGGGACACCCTGCATACCCGATTGTATTACCCATGTATTACATTCCCGATTAAGCATATTTCGAACTAGAGAGTATAATCCGAAACTGTACCAGCAGGGTGCATCGATAACGATTCATTCTCAGGATCGTCGACGAATAACTTCCTCTGTTCGCAAAACAAAACACCGAGGCACGAAAGACGTTATGACCGTTGCAAGTAAAGTCATAAAATAAAAGAAGGCTGGAAAAGTACCCACGTTAGGAAGGGGATGGGGCACCTGGGAGTGTCGAACAAAAGTTTCCTTCGCCTCGTTGTCACCGTGGCAGCCCCTGACGAAAGCGCTCCTCCCAACAGCGTCGCTGAAGGGGGCGCGGAAGGGCGACAAAGAGAGGAAGCGGGTACCACTTGATTCAAGAGGGTGAATCGTTATGACTCTCGCTCGTAAGCCCTACTTAATACTTTAGCGCTTTATTTTATGCGTGAGGTCGGGCGCGGCTGTGGGTCGCATTTATCACCGTAACAAAGAGCCACGCTGCGAGAAAGTTCGAGCGTTGGCGCGTGCGAGGACACCTATAGCGTTGAAAATTCGAGGTCTCGGTTTTCCCGAAAGTGAAACTGGGATTTATAGTTTCCTAAACGGGGAAGGGACTCGCGGTCTCCGAACCAGAGATAGACGCGATTCCATTTAAATGATACATAGCGAATGAAAACATACCGTATGCGAATTTATTATCGATGGTTCTTCGATCGAATAGTCGATTAGATACGACTTTAATTATTTAACGCGAAATATAATACTATTTCTACAATTCACATTGTTCATCGAATGAAGCAACGAAAGTTGTTTATTTTTTTAGTATTCTCTGTCATGTAAATAAAAGTTGTAATTATTCATACATATTTCATTGGGATGACTTTGTCCTTTTGATTTTTATGTGGCGATATTTTTGATAGTTGATGTCAGAAAAATTGATGGTTTGTATACGGAATAATCAGGGCCAATTCAAAATTTAATCAAATATGTTGATGATCGACCGTGGAAATTTATTTGATTGGTCACCTCTTTACTTTAAGAACTTCGTTTTGAATAATAGATTGAAGATATTGAAGATAACTGGGGGTTGAAAATATTCAGATGTTCGGTTACAAAATATTTACGAAATAAATAGTTACTGCCTCCTCTTTTAGGTTCAATAGAACTTCAATAGAATAAATAGGGTCATGAGAAATTCTCTATTTTATATCAGTAGAACTGTTGTTTCTAAAGTTCCTATTATTGCAAGGCTCATTACCATATCCCCCTTTTTGCGTACCCTGTTGGCAGGGTATCGGGTATACTCCAACCTTCCAAACTTTGCAGTATAAGCTCTCTTACAAGCGAAATTCGTCTGTACTTAGGACTGCGACATTATGCAAGAACACGGAACTTCTGAAGGCTGAGAACGATGCCTCATCTCTGACTCAGCACTCGAAACGTATTATAAAAACGGTCGAGAGATTTTGTTTGTTTCCCAAAAAATTGCTTAAGATAAATGGTTTCCAAAAAATTGAAAGAATCGAATATTAAATATTCGAGACATGTGTATCAAACAATATACGAAATAGAAACATGTAACATGATCTGAAAGTTCAAATACTATTTGTTTCTAAATAATTTTATGAATTCTACTCGGAAAGCATCGTTCAAAATTTAAGATTTTAAATTAAGCGATCAATATAATACGACAGGATAAATTCGTTTTCCACGTTCGGATAAGCTTGTAATAGGGCCCCGTTCACGGATTTTGCGCAGTTCGGTAATGCACCACAATAATCCTGAACGCATCGTAGCGAAAGTCACACGTGCGATAAAGTAGCGAGATTACGTGACAGCCAATAATCGCCGTTAATTATAATGCAGCGGTCGAATAAACGGATTAAAGTCTGATAAACCGTCAGGATTATTGGGAGAGGGTTAATAGTGATGTTCTTGTTGACTCGTATGGACAGGGATAATGCCGCTTAAAGTTAAAGGGGAAGTTCATTAGTAAATAAATGTAAATTTACTTATTATAAATAAAAGATTTATTTTTTAGAATTTTTATTTCATGTATCTTTGACGGGACGTCCTCATCGTTCAAATGATCTTTTACGAGAATTTTTATAGAATCCTTCAAGAACAACAGCAAAAACAAATTTACTTTTTTACGCTCCTAAATGTACACAATCCATTCCCCTAATTATAAATTACAATTATTTTATATAATATTCTATAAATGAGCTAAATCCTGTATTCTCTATTATCCTTCAGATTAAGGAACTCTATAATATCACACACACGCAAAACAAAAGATTTATTTTTTAGAATTTTGATTTCATGCATCTTTGACGGATCGTCCTCATTGTTCGAAGCTTGCCCACGATTTTTTACGAGAACTTTTATGGAGTCCTTTAAGAACTATGGCAAAGACAAATTTACTTTTTTACGGTCCTAAATGTACATAATACACCCTCCTAATTTCGTCGCCATCGATCAGCACAAGTTCAAACACGCTGAAACACGTGTCCGTGTGTACACATATGTCGCCACGATAAGGACTACCCTTCTTTTCGTGCTGATCGCGACACATCAGTCAATATCGTCGGTCTTCGAGATTCATGGAGGAGGGAATACGGGCATGTTTGCGCTCATCTAAGTCGAATCTGTCGCTGGAGTCATCGGATTTGCAACAGTCGATCGAGCCGCTTCCTGCAGCGGCGTCCCGCTTCTTCCGCTCGAAAGTCGCCACCGTAATTTCCGTATAAACATCCACGAATTTATCTGTTCCAGCTGGGTGGTAGACGGGGGAGCGGGAGGTAGAGGGCCGCGGCGGCGTGAGGCAGTAGGCAATCGCGTCCGTGTTCGAAACAGCCCCCGGGGGCACGACGTTCAACTTTGGCAGGAGAATTCCAATTTTGGGCTCTTTCAATTTAAGGCTACTTGTCTTCCTCGCCCGTCTTCCCGTTCGTCTTCTGCCTTCCAGACGTTGGCCTCCGTCTGTCGTCATTTCAATCCGTCTTTCCTTTTCTTTACCTTCGAGCCAACTCCTCGATTTGTGATACAACCCCCTGCGCCGCCACGGCGGGAGTGGGTTTCCGTCGCCATTGATCAGACGCCTGCTTCGAGAAGTCGAAGCGTTCCGTCCTCTTCGCTCCATCCCTGTTGCGTTTCGCTTCCGCGTTCAGGCCCCGGGCCATCGTTATTGCTTTTATTATCGTTATCGTCATTAATATCGAGGGTTACCCAGTCGCCAGCCGAAATCTTCGTTGGCGAAACGCGGAGGTTTTTCCTTCGATCGTCGGTCCAATGAAATGCGCCCTATTGTGCGTTTACTCGGCGTGGTGGAAAGGAGCATTACTTTGGTACAAGTATGAGATGTGTCGATGTAATGGGTCGACCGTGTGCTTGGTACTCTTGCAGAGGTGATAGGATAAAATAAGTTTTCACGTGAACGTTTTGCGTGTCGACGATGGATTGATGAGCAGGGAGTGTGATACAATTGAAAAGAATAGATAATTATTGTACTTACAGTCAGTCCCGATAATATTTGTACCTTCTATGATTATTGAAGTAATTCGTTTAAATTAAATGGTAGGTTTGATGCAGGTTTGGTGATATGTTGATGTATGTATATATAAATGTATACATGTTTAAGTTTATTCACATGCATATTTATAATGAAAAATTTATTTGACGATACCAAAACTATTATTCAATTTAGTTAAACTTCTTCAACAAATATAGAGGTTACGACTATTTATGGGATTGACTGTATAAAGAAATTAATTGTAAAATATAAAAAGTGTAGAATAGAAGAATAGGAATGTAAAAGACTTATTTTTTGTGTTTAAGCAAAATTCGTAATCGTTGACAGACATTTCGAGAATGCAATTACTACAGAACGTGGCGTCATTTTTGCAAAAGAATCCTTTTAGTATCTCACCAGCATTCCAGCGCGTCTCGTTAAATCACCAAATGTACCTTAATTGAGCGAGGGGTTCGGAGAGCGTATTTAGATGACTTATCGGTCAATATTGTTCTCGTCGAATACTTTCGTCAGATTTTAATTATCCAACTTCTGTTTGAGGAGCCAACGAATAAAACAGCGGGACAGGAAACGAAACACGGCGGGGTTGTTTTCTCTGGAAATAACGATCATTCAGCGGCGGAGCTAAAAATGTTTATTCTGCAACCGTGGCCAAGGCATTACCGCAATTGGCTGCGTTCAGAGCTGGGAATTGCGTTGAACTAACGTGTCGCATGCTTAGTCGAAGAAACTCCTGCAATAACCCTTGCCATCCCCCCCGAAGGGACGAAGCTGGACGCTGTTAGGCGAACTCGAGCGCCAAGCGACCCGCTGCCAAATTAGTATTGTTACCGAGTCAATAATTTCTATCGTTCGGGCCGTCTGTTGTTTGTTTTCCCACTTGTGCCGCTCTCATTTCCAACTTCTTTTTATCGAATCCGTTGGTCCTTTGGATGTTTACGAAAACATGCTTCCGGCTGGAAAAATATGCTCTTGTTATTGCTTCCATTTGATAGCCTCAGAGAATTTTTCTAGAGATCGATAGCGTGGGTTTGTCTCTAGCAATTTTTTATTCATTTTTATCACAAGCTGTTTCTAAATCTTGAGCAATATGTTTTGATGCTGCCTAAGAAATATTATAGTGTTTATTTATTATTATTATGTTTTCTGAAAACATGATTTATTTAAAATTGTTTAGCGGTCTGATAATAGATTTATGTATAATTGTAGAGACGACACATGTACATTCGTTGATATGTAAATATTTTGTGATGATTTATTGATTAGGTAACAATATATATACATATGAAAAAATATAGTTTCAGAATTTGTTTAAAAACATAAAAAAATATAAAATTAAAAATTGAACAAAAAATTCTATAATGGTTTTTATTATAGTTACAAAAATTATATTCCCTATTTTTCATCAAAACTGCACTTTTTGCGATAACATAAATAAAAGAGAATATTAAATATTTTACATTAAAATCTCGCGAACCCATTTGAGGTTGCGACCCATAGTTTAAGAAGTCCTGACTTACTTTAATAAAACTTCTTCAACAGACATAAAAAGTACGAATATAAAAGTATAAAAATCCCCAAATATAAAATTCACTGAAGTGTTTGGATTCTCGAGTACAGAAAAATGTGGACGTCCTACCTTCGCCACGAGAATACTTACGGAAGACGGTTTTCTTTTTGTCGTTCCGATCGTCGACGTCAGGTAGAATGTTTGCTATTCCGACTGTAAACAATACGCGGCGTTCCAAAGAGCTTTTAGCCGCGTAGCTGTCAGAACGTAACGGAAGGAAACAATTTCTGCTCTGTTTTCAGGCGGAAGTCGAAGTTGTGGAACAATATAGCGACCCCCGGGATAGTAAGAACAAGGCGTACGTCGAGCCGGGAGCTGATACGTCTCTGCCGACGATTTACAGCAAAGTAAATCGCAACTATTGCCGACCTTATACGGGTAAGTGGTGCATAACTTTCGTCGTGTAGTGTGTCACTCGCGCGCGCGACTTCGAAGTAGTCTATTTTCTCGCCAGCACGTAGAATTCCATACTGCGAGCCTCGGTTCCTTAAAGGTGCATTACAAATCGCGAACTCTCACGCAGACACAAGCAGAAAGGTTTATTCTACCGCGAAAAGGAGTTCGAAGAAAGGAAAGAAATTTTTCTTTACGACAGAGTGCATGAGATTTAATCTCGATATAATTTTTAATTGAGGAGGAGTAATTAGGATTCTCGATGGAATGGAAGAATTGCATTCTCCTCGTTTTCCAAGACATTTTCCAGATACTCCAGAAAATAGGAACAATACGTTCATCTCCAGTCTCCTTAATCATCCCTGCAGCTCATAAATCTTTGTCACCTCCACTGCTGACGACAGTTCGTCGTCTGCATAAATTAGGTCAAATGGAAGCCCCGCCCTTAATTATAGCTCCAATTAAATTCTTCCTGGACTTTTCGAATAATCGCTAATTAAATCCATTAAATTAAACAGGTAGTTAGAATCTATACAAGCAAATTAAACAATGAAAAGCAATCAATATATTCGATGCATGCAAACTGCACTTTCAAGCTGAAACATCTCCGACAATGAATTCAATTTTGTTTAACGTTGTTCAATTTTAAGTCGTACATAATAAATTAAAAAGAACGAAGAGCATTTTTTCTCATGACTGTACAACAAATAAATAATAGTCCCTACTATGTTGGTCATAACCCATTCGTGTTAGTTAAAAATAAATAATTAATTGCAATAAATACATGTCTATATAAAGCAATGAACTTGAAAGCAGTTACAGAAAGTACTTTCAGAACTTGATTAAAATAATACATCTCGGAAATCTGTTTATACGTAACAGGTATACTCTATGTCTGACTAAAGTCGCTTATACTACTGATTCTTCGGTTATCTTATATACAACATTTTTCGCCGTCGAGCCTATTTTTATCTAATGTTGTTTTCTTCATTTTTGATTAAATTAAATCTATTAACAAGTTTGTCTTCCTGTGGTTATCCCTTTTTTTATCATTTTTGTTACACCTTTAATGCTACCAGACTGTTTCGAATCGAGCGCGTACGTTTCCTAGTTATCCCAATTAGGTTAGAGACAACTGTGTTGCAATCAATTAACTCCTTTCCAAGTTTCGGATCATTAACCGGCAATCAGGTCGAGAATTCTTCAATTCTATGCGTCAACACAGATAGCAATCAACACGAGACGTCAAAAAATACAATAACCTAATAGTCTTTGTTAATTTTGTTCCATTTCACGAACTCCACACGTGCAAAAGTAGCATATCACGTTTCCCTAACCACCCCGTACAATCATCCATTTTAAATCTCCACTGTCATTAGGCGAGTCTTTACACTAACAATTGACGCACGCTGACCAACAATAAATCGTGATAAATTTATGCAAATCCTGAAACACGGAGAAGGGCAACGACTAGATTCCTGAAAGCAGAGGCCTAATGAACTGTTCGGATTAAATCTATCGAGCGGTCGAGGAACGGACCAGTCACGGTATTATAATAAATAAACGTTAACCGTTTGCCGTAAATCAGAGATTTAGTCTGGCGTCTGGATGATAGCCACAGCGCGTTTCTGGTACTGCTTATCGATTGGCCTCTGTTCCGCTCTGCTCGACATTCTGCCAACCGACTCATCGCGATTCTTTTCCCTTCTGCTCGGAATCCTTTCTCACCGAGTGGCTGATCGTATATAATGCGGCTCTGAGTAAATATCACGGTGCAGATGATTGCGCAAATGTCGGAGCCAAAGATTCACTGGAAAGTATTGATCCCCTCTGCTATGCAACTGTTGTCGCGTGCATTGTCGCGATAGCAACAGTCATCGAGACTGGAATGATTATAGGTTTTATCCGGATATTCGTCGCGTTCCGTCGATTACAAGTATGCTGAACGCTTTATGGGGGGAACTCGATTCAGGACGCTGGATATGAGGCATTCCTTTTACGAATTTTTAAAAAATAATGGTTTATTTACTGTTTTATTTAACCCTTAAATGGACGATTTTTGTTTCACGTTTTAAAAAAATATATTTGTGTAATAGACATGTATTACTGTCTAGGAAAAATAAGTAAAAAAATCTAGACATGAATTTACTATACTTTTTTTTGCAATAATGTGAGTGTTGTTTATAAACTACATTGCGCATTCATCAATTTTATCTGTGATGTTTAGTATGTTGTTTAAAAACAACATTGTCCATTTAAGGGTTAATTAATTTGGGACATTAAGAAAGTATGCCGTTATTTCCTCGCAGGCTTGAAATTTGGAACTGTGTAATAAAAGTGTTTATTTTAGACTGACTGTCAATATTTTTTGTTGATGAAATTGATTCTCTTTTATATTATGGGAATAATTGCCATATCCTGTCCTTACGATTGATAAAGATTTCATCTCGTTCAAATATTTTGGGTTTAAGGGAAATATTTGAACAGACCATCACGCAACAATTCGAATGTCAATCTGGACTGGGAAAGGGATCTGGATTTGGACGCGAAACGCGGTGAAATCTATTTCTGATATCTGGAGGGATGCAGCCATATAAATCACGCAGCTAGTTCCATTTTGAATTCCCACCGTCCGTACGAGTATTCCTCCGTTGGAGTTGCAATTTTCAATTTTCAACGCGTTCCTTTTTTATTTTTGGTTAGAAAGTTGGAATGATAGTTCCGCTTTCGTTAGGCTTGAATATAAATTGTCAGCAGATAAAAGTAACTTTAAAAAATAACTTTTATTTTTAAGGCATGAACTTGTCCATCTAAGCATTGATTGGTGTTCTACTTCAATGTACTTATTTATAAATACAACAAATTATTTTCTACCCTTACATTAATAAAGTTATGGTGAAATAAATAATTACACTTTGAATCAATAATAATCTATATCGCATACAAAATAAAAGTATAAAGTCATGATAATTATATTTCTATAAAAATTTATTGAATCATAACTATATCATTTTTAATTTTTTTTTCACGAGGCTCAGTCACTACAACAATAATTATGAATTATAATCTTTCTCTAGGTATTACAAAGCCTTCTAATAAATAATGATAATTATAATAATGATAATTATATTTCTATAAAAATTTATTGAATCATAACTATATCATTTTTAATTTTTTTTTTCACGAGGCTCAGTCACTACAATAATTACGAATTATAATCTTTTTCTAGGTATTACAAAGCCTTCTAATAAATAATTACACATGAAACACGCTCAAACTACATTCATAATGAACTATAATTATTGCCTAGTCCTCCGTAAATACTGTAATAATTTTATAAACTTTAATTTGATTCAAACGACAGCAGTGAATAGAAATAGACTAACAGTACTAACTACGGCGCGCTTTAAATGCTGAATAGCTGTAACCAGTCCAGAATTGACCTGTCGTTGAAGTATGCGCGACCGAGAGGCCATAAGTTCCGGATTATAGAGTTAACAGAAATTCCCGCGCCAAGCCGCAAATTAATGCGGCGAACCCCTGGCGATACGACCGATACTCCGATGCACGAATTATCGAGGCAACAACTCAGTTAACGCAGAGTAAGAGAGGCGGAAGAGCCCCTCGATAATTGAACGGGCGCTCACAGGTCGGCCGGGGATGGTCACGGATTAATCGAACGATTTCGAAACGGGGGAAACATATCTTGTCGGACGTGATTTCACCAAAAAGTGCGCTCGATTCTAGAAATAAATAATTACACACTGTTGCTTTGCAACAATTTTGGCATACGGCTTACGACTTACAACAGATGTTCCACATACATAATATAAAACTATCAAGGATTTGATCCGAGGAAGTTTAAGCCATTCAGCTTCAGTTCCATAGAGTTTAAAGCTTGAAACGCTTCAACTTCTTTGGTTCTAGAATCACCAAACATTGCTATCCTCTTCCTGATACTAACCAACCAAGGTGCCAATATTAGGGTAACTAGGCTTCGATTTAGTATACAGTTTATCTACAACAGGTACTCGAAGTCCAATTGTACTCTCCAGCAGTACGGGACGTACAGGAGTTAAGAACGTTGTCTTTCGGGTTATTTCTTACTGCTAAACTTTACTACCACGCCACTAGCGGTTTAACCCGGATGTTTCACAGTAACGAGGGTCTCAGCCAAGCCATAGTAGCAGCGAAATGTTTCGGAGTTCCGGTTTGTAATTAACCCCTGTAGTTATCCAGCGCGGGCGCAATCGAACGGAGCCACGAGACAGGGAAATCCCAGCTGTCTTCCTCGTTGCATCCCCGAGTATTTTAACACTCGGTCATGCAGATCGCCGAGTAACACTGATCCCAGGGTAAACACCGTTGAAATTTGCATCCTTACCATATTCATGGGCTTTTAATTCGCGCGGCACCGTGAACCTGCCAGGGATCAACTTGGCGGGAAGACCTGAGTAAACTTACCCAGCCGAGGGTTGTAGGCGAAGGTTTGCCATCCCGCAGGAGGACATCAGCCGACGCTCGCCGTGCGCTCTTTGATGCGACTTCTTGCCTCGAACCGCCAGGGATTCTAATCGACATGAACGATGTTTGCTCTTGGACGCGGCGGCTTCGTAATAAATAATGCATGATCGAGTGAAAGTAATCGGTCTGACGATCCTGGAGAGGCGGGGTAATTACGAAATGAACGAAGTTGCGTTACATGTGAAGGTGTATGGTGTTTGTCGAGGATGATAAGGCAAGGGTGCTTTAATTCAAGGTTTTTGATTTTTTTTTTTGCTGCTGTTAGATTGCGAAATAAGGTGAAAGTAACGAGCAACTGTCTTGCAGCATGGCTGAATAATTATTCAACACTCTTCATACGTACAATTAATCCCATAAATATTTGTACCCTCTATGTCTATTGAAGAAATTTATTTAAATTAAATGGTAAGTTTGATGTTTCCTAGAGTATGTTTGTGTAAACATGTTGATGTATATATAAATATGTATGTACATGTATAAGCTTATTTATATAGATATTTATAACGAAAAATTCATTTGGTAATATCAAACTTATTATCTAATTTAGCCAAACTTCTTCAGTAGACATACAGGGTAAGAATATTTATAGGGTTGACTGCATGTATCGATACATCAATATTAAATTGGTAAAATTAAATTGGACTTCTCTAGTTTTAATATTCTCAAAAACGATCGCCTGACTTACTCATATTGATTCAATAATTTTCATTGTGTTGCATTTGTTACGGATTTGTTCTAATTTTTCCACACTATGCATACTGTTCAAACATTTCAATAATAGTCGTTAAATAATTCGAATAATCTCCTCAGATTTGAACAGGGCATTTTGAGATACTTTCGAATAATGAAAAAACAGAAATCAATTTTTTCAAACATCTGGAGGACCCTCTTCCTTAAATTTTCATTTCAAGTTCAAACTCTTTCTTCTAGAAAGGAGCTTCGAGTTTGCGGAAATCTTAATTAAAATCTAAGCGCCTTATTCCGTCGTAAACGAGTACGTTAAAAATAGTAGCGTTTGTAGACGTAGGAAGTCTTCGCTCAAAAGTAGATAAAACGTTACGTCCTCGCCATAAACCCAATCCCTTTAACAGCCCATAACAGGAAGAATATCCTCCAATTAGGTACGTGCTGTAAACTCCGCCCCTTTCTGCGAACAACGCGAGCTCAGACGCAGGGTAGCGTTTATCTTTGTTCGATTGGCCGTTCAGCGGAGATATTGCGATATTAAGATGGGATTTTCATGGGTTATCCGTAACCCCTGGTGGTCGTCTCTTTCACGTGAATCGAATCGTTGGTTCCAGCGTCGTTAGGGAGAGAATAGGAGGGAAGAACGCGAGTGGCGTCGTGGTTGGGGGTGTCCAGACCTGGACGATTTATAAAAGGGTAAGGGCTACGCTGAAACATCAGGACGGTCCTTCCTACGACCATTTCCGGTGGCTAGGAACCGGGTGGTCTGGTTTCAGCGTCGCGTACGCTTCGTTCGGTTCGTTCGTGTCCCTACTTTTTTGTCTCTTGGCGTGCAGCTGACGGTACTTGTCATTGTCACCATGTGGCGACACGCTGTCATGAAAAACCGGGCACACTCTTCGAAGTAAACATTGGTTTGTCACAGTTAATTTCCATTTTGATAGGAATAAATTAATGCGCGGTCAAAAGTAGTAGGTTGTCCTAAAAATAACTGCGTATACTTCCTATTAATTATAAATACGACCAACAGTACTCTTCGATAATTCGATATATTCCTTCTGAAATACTGTCTCAATCTTCGCTTGATTTTTGAATTTTCTGTTTCGAAGGAAGTTGTCAAGAAGTGTAAGAACAATACTCCAAAATGATTTAAACTCTTCTTACAAAAAATTGTATACCACAAATATCCTTTAACGAATGCTCAAACGACAAACGTACTAAATTCTCAGTGTCACCCTCAACCTCGTAGTCTATCCGCTTTAAGGTCGTTCATGTTATAGTCAACTATAAAGTTTATCAGTGTGTCATTTGAACCTTAAAGAAGCTGTAAAGCTGGTGAAATGTCGGAGTATTTTGTCCAAAGGGCTTACATCCGGAAGCGTCAGTTATTAGCAACCGGGTATTAAGGAGCCACAACACTTTAACGGCCTTTAAACGAAGGGTACTTTCACGAATTCTCTATAAGAGAAATATACGATAGACTGTTTTCAAACTTTCGTTTGAGATAATATCTTGCACCAAATGTGAAAGGTTGCATCGCGAAACGATCCGTCGTACGACAGATTTTTGGCATGCTCCAACTTCCGAGCGATACGACGGCACGCGCTACAGATAATGGAACTCTCATTCAAACGGTCGAAGGAACTCGTCCAAGGATTTGTCGTACGACAAGTTATACGACAAATCGCATCGTGTATGGAGCGTTTATGACGGCGTCGTACGAAAACGCGCCACAGACAATGCAACTCTCATTCAAACGGTCGAAGGAACTCGTCGAAGGATTTGTCGTACGACAAGTTATACGACAGATCGTATCGTGCATGGAGCGTTTTACTCGATTCGAAAGCGCCCGCAAGTAAACATCGAAAGAAGACACTGGTGTTCGGATGACAGTTATGTGACCCCAAGTTCTTCGATACAGAAAAAGAAACCTCCTACAAGTTTGAAATCCTTTAATTGCTTTCACCACGTACCGGATCCTTTCGCCTATTCTGCGAAATCCTGGTACATCCTGGGGCTATTTCTGTTTGTCTGAAACCGTTTGGTCCGAGTCTCAGCGTCACGTTCGCTTCGTTCGAGCTGGAACTTTTCGGTTTCGTGGTGTGTGGTTGACGTTACTTGGAGGTGACACCGCGCTCGTCCCATAATATGTCGTGTGATATTTAATTAAACTCCCCCTCTCCCCGTGTAGCCATCCCGCGACTCCCTTGCTCATCCACCCCGAGCCGCGTTCCGCTCCCGCAGTCTGTAAAGTTTCAAGGGGTTCACCGACGGCTCGTGCCCCTCTGTCCTTCCCTGAACTTATTAACCGTTTCGACGAGGCCCCTTGACACGGGATTTTTCTTGCCTCCTCTCTTCGAGCCGCTCGAGCGTCCGAAGTAATTAAAAATCGACCGATTAAACCTAATGAAGTAGAACAGAATGAAACACGCGGGCCAGGGATCGCCGTGATTCCTCGTTAAGGCTCGGACCCGTTGCAAACGTTAGGGGCGATTTTATTCGAATTTCCTTTCATTACTACCATGGGGCTGCGATTAGCACTTGATGAATCCACTTCATGGATTTACTCCGATTCCCATTCCTTTCTTTCTGGTTTATTATGCATCGTTCAGTGTTTGTAAGAAAAAATATTCTCGAACTTGATGATTAATACGGTACAAAAGCACGCCAGTTACGCTTTTGCTTTGCTTTAGGTTCTTATTTATGCATATTCTTATGTTATGAAGATTCATTTTTGCAACAGTGCCGGTTAATTTATCTTAGATCCAAATATTCGAGCATTGATTGCTATGTAACAGAATTGTGCACTATATTAAAACGTTGTATACTTAATCAAAATAATTTTTACATAGTTCCATTTTGTTTTTTATTAGTTAAACCTGAATTCTGCAAATCAGTGAATAATTTTGTGAAACCTGTGTACTTGGGAAACGTATACTTAAGTTGTAGACACTATTAGCTGATGGAGTGTATAAAGAGGATAGAGTTAATAACAAAAGTTTTCTTACTAAAGGGTCGCGAATTGAGATTCTACAGTTTCTTTGCAACATAGTCTACAGTACTTGTTCGACGCTTTCGCGGATGAAAGAAGCCAGAAGTTTAAACGAATTATCTGCGACTTCGATCTTTCGAGAGCCCTTGAAATTACCCCGACACGGGAACTGGAGTGGGATTAGAGGGGTCACTTTCCAAAAGTTTCTCACCCTCCAGGGATGAGAGCACTTTAATCTGCGAAGAAAAAATACAAGATAAGGATACACTGAGCGTTGCTTACATGTGAACCCTATTGCAGCATTTCTCGAAGCTTTGTAGTTGAGAATCATTTTTATTACACAATACATTTATCGAATATGTTTGATTTCGCAATGCAATTATGGGTCCCTTACACACTTTTAGAATAATTCAACACTGGTTTACAAAATTCAAGTCTTGTGATTTTTCGTTAGAAATATGAAGAAGAAATAAATTCTAAATTAATGAAAAAAAAAAGAACAGAATTATGTGAAAATTATTTTGATTAAATGTACAAGGTTTTGAAAATATTTTGTATTAAAGTTGAAGTTTCATTTGTAAATTAACGTAGCTAATAATTAAATATAAAAGACCTTTTCAAAAGCTACGAAATGATATATAACACTTGTATATAAAGTAATTTTAATGACTTCTAAAAATTGCACAAACTGAAACAACGTAAAAAACGCACGAACCTTTGTTTCAGCCTAATGTAAGGATATCAGTACCTCGAGATACGCGTCTTGCGGCTGATCTACTTGAATCTAGAGTAAACCGCAAAAGTAATTGTGGAAAATGTAAAGACGGAAATTGTAGTAGCGTCAATCGGCGCGTTTCGTCCCTTTCCGGACGAAGGTACCAGTTTCGTCATTACTCGAACGATGAAAGAACTTTCTTCTATACTGATTGTCTCTTGGAAGGGACCCTCGTGGAAGCTACCCTCGTTTCAATTACCGGCACCAGGTGACTTGTAGCTCGTTCCGCGTCCCCGAGCAGTTAACGCCGCTACGGGTTCATCGTATGCAAATGACAAGCCGTCCGTCGGTCCATTTGTCCGTTCATCCATTGCTAGCGCGAGATGGGGTTCGGCTTGACTCACATCAAACGATTACTAAATGCTGTTTATTGTCTCAGCCGTCTATATGCGCGCATATTAAATAATCGTGAAAATAATCGAATTTCCCATGCAAGAATTTTCTATGCGGAACTTTTTGCGTTACGCTCAATGCAAGCATCGTCGATTAGGATATTGTTATATTTTCAATGTATTTATTGAAGTTAGAGGTCGACAAATTTATTTTTGGGAAAGAAATTGATTCGGAGGAATTATGTTAAATCTGTTCGGAAAAATTCTAGAAAGAGGAAACAGGATGAAAGATGAAACAAAGAATTCCATTGTTATTGTGTATTCCATATTAAATTATTCCAATACACTTGGCGCTGATTTACAACAAAAAAGTATTAGACTTGGCTCTTTTCAATAAAGAAAATTATATAACACATAACACGCTAAAAAATATTAATAATTCGGCAAAGAGGACACGGAATGAAGGATGAAACAAAGGATGTTCTCCAATAATAATTCACAACCCCTCGTCTCGAGAGTCTTACCCTTCTTCCCAAAGGTACGGAAACGTTTCGCAGAATGTGCTCGCAAATCTCTCACGCGTTCCATATGTCTCATCTTCCCCGTTATTATCTATGACTCCGCGGATGACTATATTTTGGCACACCATTAAGCCCGATAGGACGAACCGTTGTGTACAGAGCCCTCTTCGCGGGACATTAAGGGTTCGTCCACGAGTTATGTTTACGACGGCGCGATTCGCCTGTGCGACAGTTTTACCATTCAACTAGGTAGGAGGGAGGGAGTGCGGGGGCGGGAGATGGTAGATGAAGGCAGAGCGAAAGTTTGTTGGACCGCCGCGAAGATGAATAGTTAACGCGAGCCTTTCACCCTTTCCCAACCACCCCGTTCTTGGTACCTTGAATCTCCGTATTTCGACCCACCTCCCGTTTCCTTCGCGTTATTTCCCTTTCTGTTCCACATTCGAGGACCTGTCCTGCCCCCCTCTCTCGTTTCTCGCTTTCCCAGCGCGCTAAACTACGTCATTTACAAACTGTCAACGGCATGGTTCCGCCTCTGTTCGTTGGACGGCGAGTGCGTGACGGATACCACGACGAAATCTTAATCTGTTGGCAATTTCGCGAGTTAAATTCGCGCGACGAGGAGAGTTTTCTTGGACATCTCGAGCAATGCTGTCCCATTTAAGAGGAGCTCGTCGTGGAAAGCAGGAATCAATTATAACGATCGTTCCAAAAATGTTGTGCGTAAACAAATCTTTAGTTAAGACTTCGACAGTTTCGTTTCAGAAGTTTTATTAAAACATACATGGTGTCCCTGAACTTTGCCAGCGCGTTCTACACGCAAAAGTAAGGATAATATGTTAATAATACAAAATGATAGTGAACTGCCATTTCGTCGACCCAGCGTACGCACGTATTACGAATATCTGTATGTTCCACGATGTCCATTCCATGAAAACATTTTATAATACAAAGCTTGTCAAATTTCGGGTCAAAGCTTTTAGAAATAATATTATTAACAGAATTAAACTTTCAGCTCTCTTCTATGTTATCGCCAACTTCCACAAATTCAAATTTGTTTGGCTTTCAGTAAATGACACTACAAACCAAAGTGCACTGCAAGGTAATGCTTGAAAGCGAAATAATACGCGATTTTTATTTAAATGATTGCTAGTCTGCGGTTTCCTTTGAGAACTCCGCCACCGCTCGCTTCCAGCTAGTGGTTCCGCAATAAAATAAAAGATTGCAATTTAGCATGAAAGCAATTCCATTATCGAGTCCCATTCTAATATATTAACAGACCGTCGGTCACAATTGGCATTCGCAGCGGCCACGGACAAACGAATCAGCGTCGTAACCCTATCATTTCGTTTCGCGTACCGTGAAATCGAGCCCCGCAAATCTGCCATAGGTTTATTATTCTCCATGGTGATCGGTCCTTTGTGCCTTTTATTTTGAAATTACGATTCATGGACAAACCACGGCTGGAGAAAAGCGAAACGTCAATCCACTAGTAACCATTTTTAGATATACAGTCAGTCTCATAAATATTTGTACCGTTTATTTCTATCGAAGAAATTTCGACCACTTTTGGATCCGACCATTTTTAGTTTGGCTGAGATTTTGTATATCATAGTACCTACCAATTTTTTTTCTATATTTTTTGTAATTGAAAATAATTTTGTTCATTTTTTCGCAATTTAACGCTGCTCTTGTAATAAAATAATTTAAAATAATTAATATATCCATGATATTTCAGATTTTATATATAATGTAATCCTCATGAGAAGATTTGTAAATAATTCTAAATTAATTTTATTCATAATAACAAAATCAATAATCCCTTAATCATTTCAAATTATAAATTTCCTAGTATTATTAATACTCTAGCACTACCCTTACTACATATGACTTATATCTAATTTTTAACGTGTTCAACATAAATGCACCTTTAATTGGATTTCTTTATTTGGATTCATATTAAATTTGAAATTGACGTAAGTGTATTTGAATCGGAATACCTCACATATTAATATATACATGTATAAGTTTATTCACATGCATATTTATAATGAAAAATTCATTTAGTGATACGAAAACTATTATTTAATTTAGTCAAACTACTTCAATACACATACAGGGTGCGAATATTTATTGGATTCTCTGTATTCTGAAGAGAACCAAATTAGGAACGCCAAGAGCGTTAATAGATAAACAAAGAAAGTAATTTCCCATTTATAATTACCAAATGAATTTCATCGCGTGCTTTCCTGTAGAATAAACTCGCGTGACTACTTAAAGGTTAACGAACTCTAATCGTGTCCCTCGAAGGTCTCCAGACTAAACGCTAGATAACGTAAAATAGGGGTTCGATTGAATCGAGTCGCGAAAGCTATGACTTCACCTTGATCCTTCTTCCGGAAACGCGGACAATGATTTTTCGACGAACGCGACAATGAATATATTTTACCGTTCCGTATCAACTTCCCTTCCGGATTCGTCAAACGATAGCGGGTGGATTCTTTGTCGGCGCGATACTTTTGTTAATCGCGAGCAAAGCTTTGTCCCCGTTTTATCGCGCGGCGAAACGACATTTTCCCTTTGCCTGGGTCCCCCAAACGAGGTGGAAAGAAAATTTTCAAACACGCCGCGCCATTTTGCCCCGCTAAACGAGGAGGCATAGAGCCAAAGGGCTGGCCGTAAGGACGTCGCGTCCCTACGCGGCCACCGAAAGGGTCCCTGAATTCATTCCATGGGCAATTACAATTAGCATTTATGCCACGATTTGCATATCGTTGCGAGATAATTTCGCGAACGCTTAGGCTAATCTCTGTGTCAGATGTTCGCTCCGGTCGACAAGAAATAGTCGTTGCTGGAGATCGCCTATCTTCTCGCGCAAACTTTTCGGTATCTCGAGTGAAAGTAATCTCGAGATCAGCGTCTGGAGACGTTGCATTCATTGTGTCCCTTGCAAAATTGTCTTTCCTCGGAACTATAAAACATGGAACATCGTCTAGACTACATTTAGCTTGAGATATCAACGGAATTTTATGCAAATGATAAGTATGTTATGATTTTATTATGTAGTTATAGTACTATTAATATTATCTCATCGCATGAATCTTGAGAAGATTTATTACTCACACACAAGTAGATTTCTGACTATGAAAATGATTCATTTATTCAATTACATAATTTCCTTCGGGTTCCATGATTTTTACCCATAATTGCTAGCATTTGTAATCCCTTATTACAAAAGCTATAGTAGTCAGGCAGTAATCAATTCAAATAAGTCGATTAAAATTATATATACCATGGATTTAATACTGTCGAGTTCAATTTCATTCCGATATAAAATTTCAACTTTCGACGAATATCAGGCGAGTATCCATGTCCACCAATAAACAAGAGATTGTCGCATTCTCGAATTCAATCACCCGTCCTCGCCATCACCTCTGTCAATACCTACCCCTCCAGACTCCCGAGACAATAACGAAAAACTAAAGAGAGTATGGAGCAGTATCCGCCAAGCCAACAGGTCCGAGTACACACAGCGCGCGTAAGATTAAATTTCAAACCGAAAGTAAACCGGACAGTCGATTAATCAAGCCTGCAGAAGAGACGAAACGAGAGGCAGAGGACGTCCAGAGGCGATGGGCAGTTGCTTGGAATTGCTTCGCGAGCTCCGAACGCTATCGAACAGGTCCTCGCCCTTGATGGCTCGAGCCCCTCGGCCGCAAACGATCGTGCTCACGTGTGACCACCGATGTAGATTTCAATTGTGCAATGTCTACCGACAGGGAAAGCGGATAATCCGAGCACAACGGCCACCACTGCGACCGACAGCTCCGACACCCTCCACGGACACCTCTCCCTGCGTCGATCCGCGAAAACCCTTTGCAACCGGCCAAACATTCATTTCATTCCCGCTGGAATCAATCGAACTGGACCAGAGTCGCGTGGAATTCTATTTTAGGGCAATCGACGCCGAATAGAAACTCCGTATGATTTATTCGCAACGTTTATTCGCTGCGTGTATTGATATATGTAGATCGGTAGTAGATAGTTTCTTTGGTTGGATCGTTGGTTCAGTTAGAGCAAAGACTTGTTTTAATGGAAGTGCGAGTTGGTTGTGTAATGAGTAGGTAATTAAATTATTTGGTTTATTTTCGTGGTCTTTATTCGCAGTTTAAATGGTAGCAATAATGTTGTGTTGGTTAGAGGTTAAATAATTGATAATTGTGAAAGGACCACAGACACTCATCTGTAAGTGATTCATTACTGCATTGTCTTCTTGGAAAGTTCATTTATTAGCTATGAGTTTTTACCTAGTTTGAACCACGACCTGCTTTAATAAAATCGAAAATAAATTCCTTATGAATTTCTCCATTTTGGTTTATACAAGTAAAAATGTTCTATATTCAAAATATCCGAAACATTATCTTTCCTCCTATCAAGATTCAGTCAGTCGTTAAGGTCAATTAGGACTACCTAACTTAATATTCTTTGGTTTCATTCATTATCGCCCAGACCCAACTTAATACTCTTTGGTTTTATTAATTTTCGTTCATCCCTAACTTCATATTCTTTGGTTTTATTCATTTTCGACCAGACCTAACTTAATATTCTTTGGTTTTATTAATTTTCGCTCAGTCCTAACCCAGACCTAACTCAATATTCCTTGATTTTATTAATATTCATTTATTATTTTCCATAATTTTTCCCGACAAACTTTAACTTAATCTTCCACATACGATTGAAAATCAAGTGCTCCAACCTCAGGTTTCATTGCAATTTTTATCGACCAAATAAGTAAAAATTATTTAAAGTATTCTACCTACATGAGAACTCCTCTCCTCTTTGAAGGAAACGTAACTGAGCATTCACATGTACTTCCACCCCCTCGTCTCGACGAAATCATTTTCAGAACGAGCTGTAATTGAGTTTACGGACGTCGCTCCCTCTTATTTTTTTTTTTTTTTTTCATGGAATCCTCAGGTGTCGGTGCACGAAGATACGAACAACCGATAGGGGTGTTTCGGTCGGAGTTAAATTAGATCGAGCGTTCAATTTAGCCGCAGCGTATAGCTGCGATATTGGATTTGGACATTTGGGAACGCTCGGGGAAAGTTTTCCATGGAGCACTCGATGCCTCTAGCAAAGACTAATGGAAAGGGGAGCGTATAGAGAGGCTCGTAGCGCATTAGTTATGTCTAGATGTTGTAGTACTCTGTAGACATTGATGAACCAATAGTTGGCGAGAATGTATCGTAGTTCAATTCAAGAAAAACTTATTGAAATGTGAAGGTACACTGTGGAGCATAACTATAGCACCAATATAAATAAGCGAATTTTGTTAGCTTTAAAATTCCGACACGTATGGATAAACTCTCTAATTTTTGTTTAAATACAGTGAAACATTATATGACACATGGTACATTTCTCTTAGCGCAGAGGAAGAAATAATAATTTTAGCATATCGAATGAAAAGTGTCAACATTCGAATGCTCGTTGAGATCTGCTCCCAGTGAAATGAATACACAATGCTTAATGCACTAACCATTTATAAAATTAAAAAATGAGGTATTCATATTAACAATTATCTCTACTTATACGCAACTAAAAGCAAAGGCGTCGAAAAACCACCTTTCGGTCGTAATATTCCGAACTTTGAATGTCCTCTGAACATGCTTCGCGTTCGCATACACATGGACATTCTCCTGCTGCAATAGGAAACGAGGACAAAGAGCGGAAGTTATCCTGCTCCTCGCAGAGCTCGTTTTCATCCGCGCGAACACTCGGCGTTGTACCTTTCTTCGCGCATCGACCTGTTCCCGACTGAAAACTGCGTAAGACGCTCCTCTTTTGAGAGGTACGGACGGCATCTTAAGATAATTTCCGGCAGCGTGAACCTCTGAAGGATAAGCGAGCAAAGGGCCAAGCAACGACGGAGGGAGGAACGACGCTCGACGGGAGTAAGGGCCAGCGACAGAATAAAATTACTGGAGTAAGTAATTCGAGGACAGAGCCAGTAATTGCCACTCAAAACGCTCAAAGGCGTTGCCCTTTTCCGTGTCTTTTAAATTCACCGCTTGCCTTGGAATCGTCGCGCACGTATCTTCGCTTTGCAGACGAACGTCGCGGGACAACAATCAAAGACGGGGACCAACGAGGAGACGAATGAAAAGAATTCTCCCTGTAAATTTTATCTTTCGGCCAGTTTCTTGCCGCCGAGCTATTGAAATCCGCCTGTATTAAACGTCTAGGTGAAGGGAGTCTCGAGTTGCGATGCTTTCTTGCACTTTTTAAACAGAGTCATAATTGGACTGTAGACTTTGTCCATTTGTGGCATACGCTAACGTGGATAATACATGCCGTATGTAAAATATAATCCGCAAATTTATGCTCTTTGCATATGTGCACGTATTTTAAATTTAACGTAAGCTTCTCGTATTTGCATACCCCAGGGATGCAGAAAATCTGCAGTCTGGATAGAATGAAAGCAACGTCCTCGTTACATTTACATACAAACATACATATGGAAGGATAATATAAATTGCTGGTAATATTCAGAACGTAGATATGCATATGTATTTATTGTGCAAAATAGATTCTATTGTATTCTTTTTATTTTGTTTAGATAAGGTTAAACATATTCTATAACTTACTTCTATAACTTACTACTTGCTTCTATTGTATTCTTTTTATTTTGTTTAGATAAGGTTAAACAT
>NC_071979.1:4957844-4977526 GCF_026283585.1 Hylaeus volcanicus
TTGCTTCTATTGTATTCTTTTTATTTTGTTTAGATAAGGTTAAACATATTCTATAACTTACCCAGATGCCACGTGCACAAATATGCATAATATGTCTTCGCAGTTACTAATTTCACGTGCAACACATGGATACAGTGTTTCTATAACGCTGTAGATGTTACTTTACTTGGTTTGCTTCAACGCGGTGGTATAAAAAAATTTCAATCGAGCCATGATTGAATCATACTCCTTGGTATAGCTTCATCGAGCGTAGGCGTCTCTTTAAATTAAACCAGTAATCAAGAAAGATTGTATCCGGGGTGTCACCGTCAAAGATTCACGTGTCTCTGCAATCAGGGGATGCTTCAATCATCTCGTAATGGAATCTTCATTCCCACACTGGTGTTTGTGCCAGTCTAAGGAAAGGAAAGTTAACTCGCTTTCAAAGCGAACCTCTTACCTTGTTTCTCAATTTATTCTTTCTTTGTGCTAGTTTCGTATTTGTCTTCGTAACCTTGACTCGTTAGGAGCTACTTTTTGCATGAGAAAAACGCGCCCTCGAGGAGACCAGAGATTCGTATCTTGAAAGAACCCTTGGTAAGATCGATGTCCCCGATATCGAAATCGAGTGAGCTGTAATCGAATTTTATCGATGACCGATAACATTGTTGGATGTTAAATTCCACGTGTATCGCGCTTAACCTCATGAATTGAGTGGAGATGCGAAGGATAACTATTTCTCTAACACTTCGGTATCAATTTTTTTTTTCAGTTTCGTAGCAGACAACAAAGTTTACTATTTGTTGTTTTTCACAGATAATTTCATGTAACTACTGTAGTTTACCAGAAATATTTGCTCGAGATATTGATATATTAAAGTATCGACTTTCATGAAAAACGCAGATTGCTTTGACACTTGTGTTTACAATTAAATGTGCTTTATGGTATGATTGGAGGAAGATCATAGGTATAGTTTTCTCTTTTTAAAGAAATGGTAAGTTTTACTACAGAGTGGCACAGAATCAACTTCTACGCCTGGTACCATAGAAAAATATACTTAATACACCGAAAAGCTCCGAAATATACTTTAAAATACACACAGTTTCAGGCAATATCGAGCAACGAAGCTAGAACTGGATAGAAATTGACAGAACAACTAACGCAAAAGTCTACGAATGATTAGAAGAACGAACGCAGCCACGGAAGCCTTACATTTCCAGGCCTATTAGGCTCGGCGTATAAGTTAACCCGATCGTTCGATGACCCTTGGCACGGCTGACACATTTCAGCCGCGGGATTCGTCCAATCCCGAGGCCGTAGCCATGAATTCTAGTATACCGGAACCAATAACCGAGATTGGCTTTCGTTTCGTCGCGGCGTAGACCCGTGTAATCTTTCGCAGCCACCTAAGAAGCCCCGAAGATCCTCGTGAAGGTGGCTGGGTGATTTCGTTTAAGGCCCTCCTCATAGTGCTCCTTCCCTTTTCCTTCCTGTTTCTTTCACAGACGATACAATCCCACGACCCACATACTCCATAGAAACCGAGCCCACCTCGGTTATGTTACGAGGACAATATCTAATAAAAAGCAGAGCGAAGTGGCTACCACGATGGCGAGGTTTGCTCTTTTATAAAGCTTTCGTAGGAATTTTTCCCGTCATTGCCTTCTCCCCTTCCGAATAACAGGGGAAACGGTAGATCGTATGAGTGACAGTTCGGAGATTTTTACGGGCCTGATCCCAGGCATTTTATTCCTGGATTATCGCGTCGTTCTCGACGCGTTGCTAGTGGACTGTTTTGCTGCACGGCAAAGTCCTTTATCGAATATTTTCATATTGCGAATACAATAGACGTACATCCGTGAATCAGAAAATTGAACAAAGTTAAAATTGTGTCTCGAGACTCTTGAAGATTGGTTAATTCAACATTTCTCGTAGTATTTCATTTCTTAAACTTGCCAAATTCACGAATCCTATCCAGATTTAATTTCATTAGCGCCTCACATGTGTAATTAATTTTTGTAGTACCTTAATGAAAAGTCCTGTGCCTTCGTTCTAGGATAGAAATTTATTTTCAGCTCGTCTTCCCTTATTATTTTTAATTAAAACGGAGGAACCAGTTTTTGGACGAAGGAACAAATAAGCAAACAAAAAAGAATTTATTCCTTAAAAATTAATTATTACATTTCTATCCCTATGAACACTATGACGTACGATGCATTGAACATACTATTTGGCCAAAGCCTACGAAGCAATCAACAACTTTCATCGTATACTAATCGACCAATTGTCCACTGCGCTGCTTCGAACGAGACCGATCGTTGTACAAGTCTCATAAACGAGTTCCAATACACAATTTCCATGAGTTCGAGGCATTAATCTCCGATGACCTTGACTCCTGCTCGTCAGAAATTGCAATCTCTAACCTCGTTATCCCTGGAGATTAACCGATTCCGTCGCGCTGCTTTTAGACGCGAACGCTAGACCACTGTCGAACACTGTTCGATTTCGAACCTCGGTTTTCGTAAATAGCTCGCTAAATATTCGGTAAGCGCAATTCAGCATGAACAGGCACGCTGCGCGAGTTGCGTAACAACGCGCTGTTATCTGTAGTGATTGCCAGCCAGGGGGTTCGTCGCTCGGAGGCCCTAATAGATTCATTAGGGGTAGACAGTACACCCCCTTCGAGTGCATCGCGAACCCTAACTGTACGCGTGTACACTCTATTTCTACGGTACACGTCCCTTCAATCAGTCGCTTCGTCGCTCGCTCGCTTCGTGTATTCATATTCCGTTCATAGTAGCATGCTATGCAACGGGGCGCCCCCATTCGTCCGCTCATTCACGAATCCTCGCTTCCTCCGAGTTGCTATCAGCAGTTTGAACTTCGCATAGTGGCGAGATACCCGTGATAGCTCGTGGAACCGGTGACGTAGGTTGTCCCACTTCGAGCAACTCATAAATATCGATGACTGAGAGACGATTCGTGTATGGAATAGGATAGGTTCCCTGGCATTGTCTATTACAGCTTGGATATTCACCTGGATACAGGTGATAGTTCAACATGTAATCCTACGAATTTATATATGGTCTATGATGTCGTGGCAATTTTGATAATTTGGAGAAAAAATGTTTGAAATAATAGGTTTCACTCGGCTATAAATTGCGATGGAATAAATTTTTAAATATACGCTATTTTGTTTAAAAGTGAAGATCACCTCATTACCGAAGTGGTACACGTACTACCACGATCTGAATGACGTGGTAAATAAATGTGGAGATACACTTGTAGAAAATTAATAATTTCTTTATTTTGAAAGAGGTGTATGCAAATGAGATTATAAACGCTTACAGTTTGTAGACTATAATCTACTCTTAAATATTATTTCTTACAACTCGACAATTATGGCATAGTATGTCGTTGTAACATAGTAGAAATCATATTACTCACAGAGAGATACAGACTCAATGGATGCAAATCCGAAATAAGTAGAAATGACGAATAATGGTCAGACACATCAGACAAGTCGTACTCAAGTACGCGAGTACCACAAGAAAAATATATTATTGGATAAAGTCAAGGTAGCCTAGACATTTTATATAAAAATTTGGACATTTTTGACATGTTCTATTCTGTCGAGGTGTCCTGTCGGCGATTGTGCGAAAAACTCGCCTAACATTTTATGAATTTTTAGTATCTTTTCTGTATTCCAAATATTGTTCCACTTTTTCTTAATGCAATCGTGCAAGTGTTTTTTTAACATCTTGCACAATTCGTTTTCACTCTATTCCACTCTATTCGTAAACACTCTATTTTATTCTAGAAAATTATATAACGAGTTTCAGTTATGCCTAAACAAGTATCGTGTTACGAATTGCTTTCTTTTCGCAATAGAATGTGCTTGACGATCTTTATAGCTAAACCGCTCTCCCTCGCAGACTCAATAAGCTAGTCGTTAGTCGCGTACCTTGGTGGCTTATGTGTTTACGCACACGCCAGATTCGCAGGACGCAATATATCACTCTCTAAGCACTCACGCGACCACTCACCGACTCACGCACCGCGTTATCTACAGGTTTTGGTCGGACGGTCGTCTAGCTCGCACGTACACCAGGTTTCGAGCGATATATCAGCCAGCGCAGCCCGGACACCCCTGGTCGCTACTCGTTTACTTCATAACTCATTCGGTCATTCAGCGAGTCACCCCGTTACTTCTCTCCCGTGTCCCTTTTCCACGGGGTCCGCTGTTTTGCGGATACCTCGGAAATCTGATTATCGATCGGTAATCAATATCGGCGCAATTTGGCCTTACGCCAGGATACCGTGTACGTGTATGTCAACCGTGTGCGCGTCCTTCGATCTGACCAGGGGGGATGATTGAAAATGGTGCACGTGCGACCCTGCTAATCGCGCTCTGAGCGACTTCGAACGACCATCTGATGGCGTCCGTGGCTTTCCTGTAAATATTTCGCCATTCTTTTATCTCTACCCCTTGCGTAACTTTATTACAGTTTCATCTTAGTTTCAAAGTTAGTTTCAAATTTTCGATAGAAATAATTTTGATTGTATTTCAAGTAGACAGGTTAGCTTGGAAACGTTTATGTACGTATTTTTCATTTGATGTCTATAAATATTTGTCGAAGTAAACAATCGTTACTTCCTGATAAACTCAATACCAAAAGTCAATATCAAGGGTTTTACAGGAGTGATAAAGTGGCCGGGAATAAAACCCCGGTCCTCGAAGGCACTTTCAGAATTAAGTACTCTGGCTGTTATTTTTCGGCAGTTCGACAGAAACAGTTGGAGCGAACAAGCGCAAGATAAAGTCCTGGGACATTACGTGTATTGCAAACCTTTTTTTAAATATATCAAGCTGCCTTTTTATTGAACTTGTTTCATTCAAGATACAACCCCAACAATGTTAATAGTAGAGCAGCACTCCGTGATTTATAGAGATCCTGGATCATCACCGTTGTTTCGACGGAAATTTGATGGCTAGGTTTCGATAACAATGACCAACGATTTGCAGGAAATTCGGTGACAGTATCTACTTCTGCATAGAAGACACTTGCCTAATGGTTCTCGTGTCATGAAATGTAACATTGACGCTCATCAATTCATAAGACACTAATTTTCGACAACTTCCGAAATGGAATAATCGATAACGATAACAATGGAGCCATGAGCTATGACAGTGACAATCCCCTAGTCGTGGAATCATATTATGACGACCCTCCGCCTGTTACAATGATGGAGACGCCATTAGTGATTAACACGATCCGCTGATTTTAGGTTTCGTACAGATACGAGTGATTCGATATCTAATTTTGTATAGTACTAGAAAGCTTTCAGTTTGCAAATTCGCAGAGAAGCAGAGTCAATGGATGCAAACCGCCAAATAAGTAGAAATGGCGAATAATGGCCAGACACGTCAGACAAGTTAATTCAAAATTAATTCTTTTGTGAACAAAGTTCCATACGAAAACATTTTGTCTTTTATTTTCGATTAATTTTATAGTGTAAAATGACTGTATGTGCTACAGTTAATCTACAGGGTGTCCCAAAAATGTTGGAGGTCCTTGAAAGGGGTGGTTCGGGGAGTATATTGAAACAACTTTCTCCATAGCGAAAATTTGGTTTCAAATCACCCCCCCGAACCATCCTTTTCAAGGACCTCTAACATTTTTGGGACACCCTGTATAATTCTCATTGCTTTGTTAAGAAAAAACACTTTTCTCATCGTTACTTGTAATAATTTTATCAACGATCGTAAACAAAACCTAATTGATAGAATAATGACCGCATAATGTATACGAAATAATACATTTCATGTAAATTTTTTTTTTCTATTCAATTTGTATCAGCTGTATCATTATTTGCTCTGTAAATAATTCCACAATCTCTGTAGGCGATAACATCCACGTCATCCGAGTACTAAGATTATTTCTATAGATCGGTTTACGAGTGTAGACAGGCAAAATGATTTTTTCAATTTTATCGTACTTTCCCGAATATGAAAAGTCGTTCGCGAGCAACGTTTCCAACGACATTGCGAAAACCCCCAGAGCGATATCGGCTTTTTTGGGCAGTATGCATGCGAAACGAACGTTAGCGCCGTTGACACGGAAACATGATGGATGTTTTGGGCGTGCGCCATTTCAACAATGCATCAATTCGTCGTACATATCGAACGGTTAGGTCCGCAAGGCGAATGGGTGGTTGGAACTCGAGGACGCTTCATCGTTCCTAAACAAATGTAATTTCCAACGGAACATTGGCAAAAGTCGGAGTAAATAAATCAACTGGTACACTTTATCTCTATATTTTTGCGGTATTTTTGTTCTTGTAATTTAGATGCCCTCTTATCAAAATTCGTTCGTTAATTTCATGCCTGTATATAAATGGAATAAGAAATGTTGTATATTCAATGTGTCTGATTTGTGAACAATTTAATATTATTGCAAGAAACAAAGGTAAATGGAAAATAATTTGGACTGGTGATTAAAGAACACGAGGCGACGTCAATTCTATTTCTCTTCTACAATTTTCGATGATGAGTTTACATTCAAGAACTTATTATAGAGGATTTCCTGCAAAACGTGGTATCAACACGTAAAATTCTAATTTTGCATGAAAAAAGTACACCAAAATGTAGAACACAATTTCTTTCCATGATGCTTTACTTTGGAGAAAATTAATTCTGAAATGCTACATGTACGCTTGTCACTTGGATTACGTGTCTGGCCATATCTCGCTATTTCTACTTGCGCGACAAAATTTTGCATGAAAAAATACACCAAAAATGTGGAACACAATTTTTTTCCATGATGCTTTGTTTAGAAGAAAATTAATTTTAGAAATACTACAGGCATGCTTGCCACTTGGATTACGCGTCTGACCATATCTCGCTATTTCTACTTGCGTTGGGAGTTTGTACATCTTAACGTTCCAACGCGACATCTGCTTTAAGGGAAATGGATATAAGTGTAGTATTCTATCTACAGCAACAATTATAAACTATTAACCGTGACTAAATATAATTACATCCATATTTAAAAGAGTCAAAAATACTCACTGCTCGTGCTTGTAGTTTATCGTTTCGCGAAGAATTATCGCCTGGGTGCTGGCAGTACATTTCGTCTGCCACCGTTTATAAAAGAATACGAATATCTTTGCATACATCCTCGGTCTTCTTCGTCGCTTATATCTACAGCTGGAACGTGCCGGAAATAGCGGAAAGGAAAAATGAAAAGGAATTGTCCGCGACCCGTCCGCAATTTCGTGAAAGTGGCGGCACGTGTTATAATTTCCGGGATTCATTGTTCAGGAATTAATTTCTCATTTCGCGTTTCACGGTTCAGCCGAGGCCTTTTATATTCGTATGGCGAGGACCAACTTTCGACGGTCTGGTGATAATGAAACCGCGTCGAAATGTGTAATAAGTTGATTCGCTATGCTCAGCGCAAATTCATACAGACGAGTATGTACCTTCGTCTTTCGTATATGTAACTAGATTTTCTGTATCAACATCAGTCTCAATTCTGTATTAACACAGTTTCACGTTCTCGTTCTCTCGTTACCGATGTTGGGAAACTTTATTTAATCATTTCCGTACTGTTTGGGAGAACGTCTCTTCGAAATGATCGTATCGTATGCAATGCAATTTTCTGATTACGCATAGAATTTCTTCTTTTGGATATTGTGGGACATTTCCATATAGTTTAACAGCTAAAGACAAACTGACCTACTCAACTACTTCTTTAGACAAACTGACCTACTCAACTACTTCTTTAGACAAACTGACCTACTCAACTACTTCTTTAGACAAACTGACCTACTCAACTACTTCTTTAGACAAACTGAAGTGTTCATTTTCAAAAAATACATTTTTTACTGTCCAGTGTCGTAGTAAAATACATTGTATTATGCTAGTGTCCAAACTACACCACGCGCGATTAAATATTAATACCTTTATTCTCGCCTGATACCAGCTTGCCTGTAATCCACATTGTAGCAACCCTGTTCAGAGATTTAACGAGGCCTCTTCTCTACTCTCTATTAACTCTATCCTGCTTGTAGTCGACATTGTATCAACCCTCTTCAAGCACTCGACGATGCCTACTCTCCTCTCTCTATTAATTCTATCTCGCTCCGAGTCCACGTTGTATTAGCCCTCTTCAGGGATTCAACGAAGCCAGCGACACAAGAGATCAGACGGGATTCTGATAATAATTTTTTGCCTCCATTGGAAAAGTTTTTTCCGTATATCCGTGAAGGCGGTACCTGTCAGACGCAGCTTCTGGCGTGGTTTATGGTGTGCCTCTTGCACTTACCACCCTAGCAAGGAGGAGCGAGGAAGGATTTCGCTAGAGCCCTCCGGCCGAGCATAATGCTCCCATTATCTCCAGTCCTTTCGTCTCTACCGCGTGCGTACGTTCGGCTGGCTAACGTACCGGGTGTCCGCGTAATTTCTGGCTTCATCGCAGTACAACCCGGCCTCGTTTTACCTCCGATGCTCGTGACGGGATCGTAAACTAGGGTGGGGTTGGCGTTAGGCGACGCCGGAACGAGCCAAAGTGCGCGAAAGAAACGACAAGGATGGAGGGACGGTGAAGAGACCGTGTCAGGGTAGGCAGGCCAGAAACCATTACGGTAATATCTCGTGGACCGAGGAAGTGATTTTTAAGGAGAGGAGGCTGCCATTTCACGGCAATTTCGTTCTCCCCATAAGCATTTTTGCTCTCGTTTCTTCGGCGCCTGAGTAGCCGAAGCCACCGACGCTTCTATAACGGAACGATTATGAAAATTTCGCGTCATTTTGGCGATTTCATTTTCGTCCACGTGGGACTCTGCCAGGTCTCTTTTATACATTACTGTCACGGCTTCGAACTCAACCTTCGAGGGAACGGGGAGGAAGGGTCGGGATCTGCTCCCATTTTGTCGATGCTGAGCGTCGCTGGGTAGCATCGCGAGTGATCGGTAGGATTATTGTAAACCTGTTACAGTAAGGCAGTGAGCATCCTTCTCTCAGAACCTACCGAGTCAGTTTGTAATCCCATAACTTAAAGATTTAACATTCAGGAACGATGTATTCTGTTTCACGCGTTATTTATTTTGTGTTATGTCTGTAATGTGAACCTAGCAAAACAATCTCTATCCAAAAGAACAATTACAAATTAGACACCAAACATACGCAGACAGTATTTTCGTAACATGTATTTTCGGCTGAACTGTACTTTGGGGGACTAAAAATGATTGACTTTGTTTTTATATCATTTAGTAGCTTTTGATGCCTAAATCACACAAACGGAAGGTTTAATGTTTGAAATCCAACGGTTTGAAAGTTATTCGTATCTAAAGTTGAGCACTTTTGGTGTACTTCGCAAGTTAATGCGACACCATATTGGCTTTTACCGCTGCTCTGTTGGTAAATTAGGAAGGGAATGTCATTTCTCCAATCACTTGTTCTAAACAGATGTTCGTAAATAGCGTTCGTAGCTGAACAATACATTTGTAAGTAACAACAAAATGGTAGAACATGTTACGAAAATACTGTCCGAGTAAGTTTGCAATGTCCTCGTGCATATTGGGTGGGCTTTGCCACCCGACGAAGAAAAAGCCAATAATTTGTAGCGCGTCGAAGTAAAGTTTAACCCTTTGACAAATTTTAAAACCATTCTCCTATCAATGAAACCAGTAAAGAAGCGCTGCATCCATGAAGCTTATCCTCGTTACCTGAATTCGTTACACGAAACCATAGCACGTGCGTTCGTTTCTTGTTGCAGACCCCTCGGCATCGGGATCGTCCTGCGAGAATGACGAAGAGGGTCGCCAGGCGGACATCAGGAAACGCAAGAACAGCGTGTACGCGACTTCCTCGTCGCGAACTCGCTCTGTAGACAGGGATAAGGAGATAACGTCCATCGACGGTTCTGTAATCGGATGCGTAGCCCTGGTGCACCTCGCCGATCAATCACCGACAGAGTCCAATCAACCGGTACGTCATCCGTCACCCTATTACTACGGCGACCTGTTCAAGGTGCCCGAGCAGATCAGCAAAACGCAACCGAACAAATACAGGAAAAGCGTGAGTCTCGACGTCCCGGGTGAACGATCGAGGACACCCGGTATACCGAAGAGGAACTCGGTGGCAGGTGATGGGGGTACCTATTCGTCTCAGCAACAGCAGCAACAGCTGTCGCAGCCGCAACATTATCAAAGCCAGGATCTAGTGAGCCCCACGTCGGGGAGCGAGCATGCTGTCCCAGCCAGGAACGAGATCCTCTCGTCGTGCATCATCACCGAGTGGGATCATACCCTCATGCCTCCGCATAGGCTGTTGAGTCATGACCTGCCTACCACGGTTTGTACCTGCGTCGCATCGCCAGACGAAGAGGAGGATGAGCTAGATGAACGTCAGCCGCAGTTAACGCGGCACCAAGTGCGCAAGCTACGACGTACACGGAGGATAGATCCGCAACCGATACTCGTCGAGGACGAGGACGACGTGGAGGGAGAGGACGAAGGTGAGGAAGAGGAGGAGGAGGACGTGGAGGTGGAGGAAGACGAGGAAGAAATGGCTAGGCAACGTCACCTCTACGAGACGGCCTTCGACTGCAAAGTCAATCGGTCCGACGACGACCTCGATGACCTCGATCGGGTCACGAATCATCCGGTGTTGCACTCGCAGGTTAGTGATTCGAATTCTTATTCCTAATCGCTACGACAAAATCTCTTATTAGTAGGTTCCGGATCTTTATGCGTTTATAGGAAATTTGACCGTGCAAGAACCTACACAATGAAAACAATATGCGAGAATATAAAAAAGATTGAAAGTAAAGTTCATGTTACAATATTCGCAGAATTAAATAAATTCCCATTTAGGTTCAATTTTTGTAGGTACGTTTTTATTTTGCATAAATATCCGCGGTCTATTTATTACGTTTCACGTTTTTCTTTTTCGTTTTCAAATCCATGTAACAATATCGTACATGTTTCATTGTTTTTAAATACATGGACAAATTATTCTTATCGATATTATTATCTGAGAAATGTTCTGTTAATATCATCAGTACTCGTCTTAGAATGTCACGATATTACGAAAGTTGGATTGTTGGGTGCTGACTCAGGATTTAATGGAAAGTAATTGAAGTCTGATACAGCTAAAAATGTTACGAATTTTCGGGCTGAAAATTACGTATCTCCCGCTACCGAGCACAAATTAGACTTTAATTGCGGTTAAACCGTACACTTGGTTGTTACGCGCTGATCGAATTGCATTTTCACGATGAATAAGTAGAATTTAATATGGTAGAATATGAATTCCAAGCGATTACGTCATAATGTTAAGTTGAGTAGTAAATAATATTCGATTGTTTTCACCAATTTCACTCGCGCATTATTTATACCAACTAGTTTCAATCTCAATAATGAAATCGCCATTATCAATGGGAACATGTATCTATTTTGTAGCTTATGTAGAAGTAACAATATCATTAGAATAAAAATCAGAAAATTTTTGATCGAAAGAGTTTCGTATGAATTCGTGAATCTAGTCGTTGTCTGGATAGTGCTTCCCATTCGATTCCATTTTTACCTGAAAATGATATCGATGCAAGACCTGACTCCCAGACGGTGTACAACCGAAGGGGTTATTCTTGGATATTACAACCTGCGCGATAAAGTTACTCTCGTCGTTTACCCACCCATTTACCGAACAGTGTAATAACAGTTTCAACGCTTAAAAATACGTTTCTCCGTTGCGTTAACCCCTTGACCTACACGCTATCTCTCGATTGCTCAGGCCATAGTAGACATTAATGACTACATCAATGACACTCGTCATTGTAGGGCAAAAAGCTAACACGTTGACTGCCAAACTGATACTCTTGACTGTAACTTGACTGTAAACTTTCTACTGTAATTAAATCTTCTTCATAGATTACCAGAAACTATATAATCAACAATTATTGTGATGTTTGTGTTTGTAACCTCATCGAAATTCAAATATTGCATTCTCTTTGACATCACATTTTCTTTGACATTTAATTTCCAGAACTAATGTTTTTAGTTCTTCAGTGAAAAGCACTGTCACACATATATGGGACACCGCGCGTTTCTCGCAAGTACTCGGTCCAGCCCTAACCCCACGCCGTATTAAATTGCAGGTGAGGAGCAACAGCGCGATACCGGTAAGCAGAACGAGTTCGTCGACGGACACGTCGAAGCAGCAGCAATCGCAGCAGGTCCTTTACCCTGGACAGTCCCACAGCAGCAAAGATCGACGCAAAGTCGTACTTCTCCGCCCAAAACCGATTCCGAGCCGTCTTCAGCAGCAGCAACAGCAACAACAGCAATCAGACAATATTTCTACTCTGTCCCAAGATATCGAATCCCTCCAGATCAATTCAAGCGACGAGAAGAACGGGTCTCCGCGGCTACCGGCCAGAGGCTACACTCCGTCGCCTCCATCCACGGCACCGTTGCCAGCAAAGTTCCACGGGAATCGTGATCACTTATTGCTGAATATACGCAGCACGCCGAATCTACCCTCCCAACCGGACCATCCGCGCCTGAAAGACTTGAGACTACCCGTGAAGTCGTTGCTCAGGGCCAAGGACTCGCCGCAGAGCAGCGAGGGCAGCATACTGGAGATCAAAAGCAGACCAAAGAATTTTGCTCAAGAGAACGTGGAGTCCACCCAGGGTCGACGGTTCGACAAGGAACTGATCCTGGAGTTCAAGGGCAGGCCGAAGGAGGAGAGGCAACGACCGCGAAGTCTGATCCGCGAGAGCAAGCCTATCATGGAGTTCAAAGGCAGGCCCCACGAGGCTGAGAGCGACCTGCTGCGACCGCGTCGCGACGTAGGCCTTCTGGAATTCAAATTGCGGACCAGCAGACGCCGACCAGGGTACTCCAGCACGGAGAGCATGGCTACCAGCAGCAGCGGCGGTAGCATGGAGTCTCTACGGAGCAGCACCAGCGAGGGCAACAGATCCACCAGCAGCTCCGAGAGCCGCCATAGCACCAGCCTCAGCTCTCACAGCTCCGACAGCGGTAGCACCAACTGCTACCACCGTCACCATCAACAACCCTCTATGACCGGTTTCTTGACTCACCACGCCAACAAGCTCCACATACTCTCGCCCATTTCCGACAAGTCGTCCCAGGAGCCGGCCTCGGAGACCTCCGATAACAATCGCAACAACAACTCGCAGAAAGCTTCGCCGGAAGAGAACCTCACCATGGAGAACAACGTGACCGCGTCCAACATCGCCAACACGAACACGGCGAACACTAACACGAACACGAACTCGGTGACGTCGCCCATGGACACGTCGTTCAAGAAGAGGCGCACGCCGCAGAACAAGAATCTCATCAATCTGGCCCTGCAATCCTCGTCGTCTGGCGACGCGGAGATCCAAGGGTCCGACAGCGGAATCTCGATCGAGTCGCGGGCGGGGATCAAGTGCAAGCCGTTCGGTTTCCACTTGTTGAAGCCGCAGCTGGATAACATCAATCTTGTCGACAACGAGCCCGAGCTATCCGATCTCCCGTTCGACATGCCGAAGCTGCGAAGGAGGCGATTGCTTATGCAACAGGACGCCACGACTTCTGGCAGCGCGACCAGCGTCGATTTAAGAGACCTGCCGTTCGACATGCCCAAGCTCCGGAGAAGACTCAGATGCATGCAGAGCACGGAATCGAGCGGCTCCCAGGCATCTTCCAGTCTCTCTGTGAGAGACGTGGAGCCACCGGCACTGTTCGGTAAGTCTATGCATTTATTTGATTGTTTGATTGACCGTTTCGAATCGGTTGCGGAAATCGGACGGGTGAAACCTATTCGGTTGGCTTCTTTTAGACGGAACTAGAGCTGTGATCTTTGCGACTCTTAAATCTACGAAGCCTGGATCTTGAAGCTCCTCTATTCAAGGTCAACTTGTCTATTGTTTTTGTTATTTGAGGGTTCGGAGACAGTGTTATGTCACGATTTACGAAGAAAGTCTATGTACTAGATTTCTTATAGAAATATATTTTTTTCCAGTTTGCAAGACCGCTTTCTATTTTTTAATCGACTTCGAAAAAGGAGGTTACTCAATTCAACATATATATTTATTTTTTTTTTGTATGTGTAATTTTGCGTTGTTTATATGTATAAGTCTTGATCGGTTTAGGATGAATCAACAATTAGATTGCGATGATTAGGTCTTAACCACACTCTTGTGGCCACTTTCGAATATTTTTAATTTAGTTTATTTCTTTAATGTATAGTTGTATGCATTCCCTGGTTATCTAATTATATTTCATATGGTTATGTTGTCTCTTTTTACTAACCCTAACATGAAATTATACATGAAAAATGGTATAAATACTTCGAGTACGGAAATATTATTTGAAGGAACAAATATTGCAGGAAAAAAAAATATTTCAGGTAGAAATTGTATAATAGTAGATACTCTTAGACTTTAATTGGTACGTACAACAATTAGGAGAAGTTTCATGAATATCTCCAAATATTTCGAAGCAATCACGTTATATGTACACGAATTTGCTCTCCGATAACCTATAAAAATATTATAGCAAAAATACATATATTTACATAGACGATAAGGAACACCGACAACCTTATAATTTAAACACGAAGTAACCCTAAATAAAATTAGTCTAATCGCAAAATTCACTCTTATGAAATACGTAGCATTTACCTGAAATTTGTATCAGTGTTAAAGATACAGTATTCCAGGCGTCCAAGTTAAATAAAACCCCCTCTATAGTGCATTTGAACTCTTGTCACCCTTCCTGCCGACTTGAAACAGAACCGAAGACTTGAAACAGTACCGCGTACATTAAACTCGTACATCGAGAAAATGGCACTCAAAATTTATTGTTCGACGTTAGAGGTTCCAAAGGGAGGTTCCAAAGGGACGCCGCCCTCCCTTGATTGAGCGTCTAGCCATTAAAACGTTAAAAAGCGTCCTTTCGCCATCTCCAGGTAAACTGAGTACTTATCAAGGCTAGGGGACACCGTAATTCGATGCTGATCGTTATGAACCTTCCAGACAGCGGCTAATATAGTTAAGCTTCACTTAGCGCCCGCATCCCCCTGACTAAATATTTAATGTTACCAACACATGCTCACTGCTACGTAACGTAGGCGCGAAATTTTTGTATTTCTGTTCGATGTCCAACGAAAAATTACTACGTTAAAATTCAAACTTTACTGGTATCATTTCTCCTCTGAAAATATACGATAAAACAAACATATTTATTGCAAATAATAATAGAAACATGTCTCTGGAAAAGTACAGTCTTTGGAAAGAAGTGTCGTTGTAAATCCTGCCATAACTCTCCAAAAATGTATGCAACGTTGCATATTTGTAATAAAGAATAAAACGCAAAGTCGCGTCTAGATCAACGCGTTGGCTGCCAAGTTAGAACTCGCGAAAATTGTTGCAGAGTTAAAATTATGTCTCGGGACTATTGAAGATCAGATAAGTTAACATTTGTCGTAGTATAGAATTTTTTAATGTCTCCAAATTCACGAATCCTATCTAGCTTTACTTTTTATTATTGCCTCGCCTTTGGAATTTTTGTAGTTCCTTAACGAAGAGTCCTGTCAACCATTTTTGGTTGTCGTGACGACCAATATTCTTAAAATCACAAACTGTAGAACAATATATACAGAGTCTTCGATAAAAACAATAAATAATCGTCTCCAAGGGTTCACCATTAACGAAAGTAGCAACAATTGAGGTCGATCTTCGCAAAAACAGTGGCCCAATAACACTCATCACCTGGGTTGAAAGACGTGAAAGAAACCTTAACGTCCTCCTAACGACGTTTTTCGAAGGAAGGGGTCCAGGATTAGGGATCTACGAAGACTTATGCGTCATCGATCACCGATCGCCCGTGATTCTCGAATCTGGCCGCGATTTACGGACTACACGCCGCGTTCGGAATTAGTCGGCCGATTAAGCTTCTACGCCATCCTCTACACCCTCGATGCGGGTAAGCAACGCCGTGCTACAGTTACTCCGGGTTTCGTCGTCCAACCTGATGGGAGTTTAAACGCGTGCTGTCTACCCTTCGGGGACTGAAATTGCGAAAGCTCTAACGCGAAAGCTTCGAGAGAGCATCGTGGCTACGTACGCAGCCTGCAGGCGAAATCCGCATTGCATAGCGTCGATCAAGGGGATAATAAATACCAGCTCAAGGGTCTTTGGTAATGTAGGCACGCTGGGGTACGACGGAGATGAGCAGGATTGGAATTTTACTCCAATAATTTATTAATCACAAATGGAACCTCGATTAAGGGGAGAGTCGTTTTTCTCTTAGCTACGAATATCGATTTTCGAGGTAATGTTTGGAAATTATTTAGAGAAAGTCTGTTTTATGTTGAAATATGCAACTTTGACCATATATTTACTTAGATTTCCTGTATATACAGGGTGCGGCCGAATAACATGTACTAACGGGCACGAGATGGTTCGTTATGCAAAAATAACAACAAAATATGGAATAGAATTTGTTCATTCAAAGTTTAGTTTTTGAGAAAATCGAGTTTGAAAATCCTGTTCGCACGTACGCTGTTACGGTTGAGTTACGGTTCGTCGAGCATCGTATAACGCGTATCGTGTTTATAAACAATGTCTACCCAGCATGTAAAAGTTACCGAGTTCAAGAAAAAATACACAGAAGACGTTCAATGAACAACAGTTTCTTTGATCAATTACGCAACTTAGCCGAGACAGCATACGTACGATTAGGATTTTCAAATTCAATCTTCTGAAAAACTAAGCTTTAAATAAAAACATTTATTGCATGTTTTGTTCTTATTTTGTTCATAAGGAACTACCTCGTTCCCGTTAGTACACATTATTCGGCCGCACTCTGTGTATGAATTTTTGTGGAATTTTAAGGATACTTTTTTATATTTATTATTATTATCATTCAGGAGAGCAATGGAATTTTCTTTTTAATTGAATTGGACACAGAATTTGAGAGTAAAAGTCTGGCATAAAAATCCTCCAAGCATAGTTTCGAGATTCTCCCATAGGGGATGGATATAAACAAATCGAATGGTTCGATTCAACGAATGTATCTGTAAACGCGTGAATGACGAGGCAATCGTGTGTCGTGTAGTAGCATTTCCGGTTTCACGATAACGAACGCTGATCGATGCTCGTACGTGGACTATTCGAACCTGTGTTCTCCATATCTCTTACATTTGATAGCGCACTTGCCGTATTTCATAGCGGAGATTCTATTCACCTCAATCGAGGGTTAATGTATAGAGTATCGAGCCGTTTGCATAAATGAACATTTTTTGGTTTATCAGTCCTGGAAAACTGGGTTAATGAACCGAACCACATAGTTTGCAAACACTACGAATTCGTTCGAAAGCTATCCATCGATGCTGATTTTCTAGTATCTAAAACAAGACAAAATGCTGAAAAGATACTTCATGAAAGCGATGTGAATAGCTCATCCTTTGAAATTTTTAAATCGTGGCAATTCACTTGATAGTTAAACTAATTTATTAACTATTATCATTTAACTATTAACTATGTATTATAATTTAGTAATTTACCTTGAATTATGCATGTGAACGAACAGGTTTGCTTCGAATTAAAAACATACACATGCGTTCTATAATATTAATTATATTTCTTCACACTACAAAACAATTATAAACCAATCTCGATTTTTAGACCACAAAACTAAATTTCAGACGCTGGAAATTGTTAGTGTTTCCTGTCTTTAGGTATTCGTTCTTTTTCGTATTGCTCCCTCGATCGTTAATCCTCTTGGAAATCGTCGTTTTTGGGCGATCGGTGATCCGTCAGCAAACTCATTAGATTCGCCGGAACAAGAAACAAATATACCGATCGATCATCCGTGCTTAGGCTTTTCCTGCGCGCCGTAAGTAATTGTCGGCATCTTGGCGTGGAAAAAAAAGTACGGTGATTTTCGGGAATCTGTTCTCGATCACGTGCTAACGCGCGTTTCCCTCCTCTTGCACACTCGCTGCGTTCAAAATGTAATTTACGGCTCCAAATCGGCCGACATCCATCAAGCAGGAAAAAAGTGACGGCTCCTCGATTCCTTCGCAGCTGACTGCGATCATCGGAATCGAGAAAATACCCGAGGATATTTGCGCCTGTAATGGAAACGAAGGGATCAAGCACGTGGTCATAGACTTATATATATATAACAAATTGAATAAATGATGAAATCGTATAATAATACAGTACTGGTAATAATAGCGCATGGCAGAGTGAAAGTTGCGTACAAAATAACGCGAGTAAAATCGTATGGGGTTGTAAAATACTTGTTTAGATATCTGAGTACATTTATTAAATAGGAATAGACGTATACTAACCAATATATTTATGTTCCTGGTTGAGTTATCAACAAGTATGAAACTATTTGCAATTTTTCAACGTTTTACATTTGTCAAATGTGATTCCACAACTTCCTGATTTTTCAAAGATCAAATTAATAATTTGTAAATCGATTTTTGTCGAATTAAAATTTCAAAAACGTATACAGAAAACTGTGTCCACGTTCTAGATCCTGCAGCGTGGTTACATCCACCTTAATCGAGCAGCTTCTCTTTAACCTGACCTTCCGTGACAACGATGCTCCTTCATCGATATCGGTAACCTTCGTAGAGTTATTGCGTAACATTTATGGATTGTAAACTATCCATGCGTTTAGGCCTGCATAATGCAACAAACGAGCGACGAGAAGATGAATTCACGCAAGGAAGGAAGGCATCCTGTGAGCAACTGTTTTGCAACTTCAAAGATAGAAACTATCAATCTATATTTATGACTGTTTCACACATTATCACATATAGAATAGTATACAATTTTGATTTTTGACATAAATATGTCTAAAGATTCATATAAGCTGGAATATCATTACGGTAAATTAAATGCTTCATAAATTACGTCATGTAATACGACGTGACTCCTGTTTGGAACTTCTGTAACGAAATGGCTCCGAGTCCAAAGGATTAAGCTGAAACCGCGATATCTCTGACCGCGTGGAACATGCGCGTGTCGTATTCCAACCGTTCATCTTCGTACAAACGGAAGCGTAAATGCGAGTATATTCACACACACACACACACACAGGACACGTTCTCTGTTTCGTATTCCGATGGCGGTGTGTGGACACGCGCCCTGTCATCGAGAAGATACCAGGGAACATATTGGAAATATCGGAAATATTACGCCCTACTTGCGACGCGCCATCCCCCAACGGATCGGCTCTTGTAAACGTCAATGGCGACCCTTTCGTTAAGCGGCTCCTGTCAAAGATGCGCTTTTTGCGGCGAGTAAAAATAGCCCCGACTGAATCAATGAACGATCGTCGCGTTGCAACGTCGACTGCTGGTGAACTGGCTCCGATTTGGCGCGGTTTGTGACATAACTTACCAGCAGTTGACGTCGGCAGACGTTACATCACCGTTGGGTCATTCCGTGTCAAGTCGGACGTCTTTTGGGAGTACTCGGCTGTTTTCTTCGGCTGCGCTTAGTACTAGTGCTTGTGGTGGGCTATTTATGTAAATAAACGATCTTATTTCTTAGAAATTGATGTTATCCTCTCGACTAAAAAGTTTTTCATCATTGTCCATCACGGAGGACATTTCATTCACATCGAAGAATTCTTCACTTAAAGAAAAATGACACTTTTAA